>NW_022690065.1:0-539 GCF_011630105.1 Anneissia japonica | reverse complement strand
ATATATGGTCATGTCATGATGTGATGTCACATGTTTTGTCAAAATAATTTGATAATCTAAACTGGGCTTCAAAAAGCTGTGAGGATAATTTCCCAAGTCCCTGATATTTCTCATACTTTTTTATCAATTAATTGAATTAATTAATTTAAAAAAGTAAATATCGTTGACTTTTGAGTACTATCTTCTTGGATTCTGAAAAATACTTACTTCTGTACTTTGTTGCAGTGGTTTTTATCATCTTCACTTATTTGTAAATATTTTTTTTTACCATTAATATACCGAACATACAAATAATACTTAAAAGATACTGAAAATATGCCATTAAATTATAAAACGTATGTATGTATGTAAGCTTGAAAATAAATTTGTCTTCACCAATAGTAAATGAGAAAATTTCACCAGAAAAAATTTTCTGAATTCATTGTGATTTCTCTCATCTATTATTTTTTCAGTTGTGGGCTACTATGAAGGTTTTTTTTTTAATCTATGAATATGAATTAGAAAGTGTATATAAAATAAATCCACACAACGAGTGTATA
>NW_022690064.1:0-757 GCF_011630105.1 Anneissia japonica | reverse complement strand
TTGTTTAATTTAAAAGAATAAAAAATTATTATACTGTATGATAAACCATTTTTATGAACGACATTCACTACCATATACATCTACTTCAATTTCAACTCATTGTGTTTATTCTTTTTTTTTTCAGATTACAAACCAAGGGAAGGATGCAGAGGCAGCAATTCCTGTTATGCTTGGGGACGATGGACGATCCCCAGCAATTTTTTGTTATTTTGGATACTCACGCCATCCCTTGTTCGGACAACATCACATCTGCAGCTGATCGGCTTTTCTAGCTGCACTAAATCCTTAACCTACATTATGTAAAAGCCCTTAAATTTTGTTATATCTTCTTGGAAGTGCATGCATATAACATCAGTTTGCCTGGAGGAAAGATTCCAAATAAAGTATGGAACTAATTTCTAATCTGGCAGCACTAAAATTATAGAGGTTAACAAATTATCTATCTCTGCATCTTGTTGATTTAGACTTTATTATAAAAATCCTAATTTAATTTTTTTATTTGTATATCAAGGGATAGTACACCTGATGTTATCATCATAATTGATGAAAAGCAGCTACATTATTATTATTTTTTAATTTCCATATAAGCCATAGCCTACTACTAATGCTGAAACATACAACCTGTCAACATAGTACAGGCTTGGGTATTCCAATTAATTTATAACAAATAGCAATTTGAATATTGAATTTAATTTTTCAAGTTTTTTTTAGCTGATGACAGACATATATTTTTATTACAGTGCGATAGTGACTCATA
>NW_022690063.1:0-755 GCF_011630105.1 Anneissia japonica | reverse complement strand
GTATGTAATATTTAATATGTGAAACTGAATTTTTATGTAATTTTATGTACCGTATTTTTACATTTTTTTTTATATCATTTTGTATATTTCCTGGTTTTTTTTTTGTTTTTTTTCGCGGTTCCGACGGCCCTGCCACCAGAAGGACCCCACTGGAAATAAGCCTTCTTATAGACTTTTGTGGGCTATCCTTTACACCGAATAAATCCAATCCAATCCCATCATTTGAATATTTAGAGTTGCTACAGTAGTGGCAGGTGACAGATTTAATACTAGAATTAGAGGAAGAATTTAATGGTGGAATGGGCTATGATGTTTATGAATTAAAAGACATGACACGAAATTGAAACACTAAAAAGAGTACATAACTAAGACATAGGTATCGAAGTAGAGTTTCCAATAAGATGTGAACAAATTAAGAGAAATTTGGGAAGATATGTATGTATATTATAAAATATACAGTATGTTATCAGAATGTATGAAGATATTTTAAGTCAAGAAAGAAAACCATTGTACAATGCTTCATATAAATTTAAAACAGATGGCTTGATGAAAAATGAAAGAAAGATGGGAAGATATGTTGATCAAATCTTAAGTCCCTAAACTAATGTTTAGTCTCAGTCTATATAGTGATTGTTACCATAGTGAGGACACTGTATTTTTCTATACCACTGTTTCATAATTTGTTTAATAATAAATGTATGTGGGATTATTTTGAGATGTATTATAACTGAATTTTATCTTATGATATTAATAAC
>NW_022690062.1:0-702 GCF_011630105.1 Anneissia japonica | reverse complement strand
AGAAACATATGCCCATTTACAGACCACAGAACGTCTTAGGTCTGTTTTTCCGGATACACCGTTCATAGCCTATCGCAGACCACCTAACCTTCGTGATATATTAGTACGATCTAAATTCAAGAGGCAAACTAACTCTTGCGATAACCGTAATTTCGGTAGTTATCTTTGTGGTTCATCATGCAAAACATGCTCCTTGCTTGATTCTACACAATCATTCAAGAGCAACCAAACAAACCACATATTTCGCATAAGGCAATCAATTAATTACCTCACCAAAAATGTCATTTATCTCATATAATGTAATATTTGTGGTAAACAATATGTCGGAGAAACAAAAAACACTCTCCGTATGAGAATGACACAGCATAGATCAGCTATCAGAACATCTAAGCTTGATCAACCAGTAGCCGAACATTTCAATTTAGCTGGTCATTCAATTTCAAATTTCAGAGTGATTACAATTGACCATAATGCCAGTTGGAGCGACAAAAATCGCAAAGATAAAGAGAATCACTGGGAACTTTTACTTAAAACAACCACACCATTTGGACTCAATATTAGGAACGTTCTCCCAGTACACTGTATTAAACCAATGGCATTTCAATTTATTCTGGATAAATCATTTGGCTTATTTTTTTAGGCTTGCCTCTAAAGTTTAGTTTTGGCCTTCCTGTTTACTTGTTTAGGCTGTTTATTCTAATC
>NW_022690061.1:0-507 GCF_011630105.1 Anneissia japonica | reverse complement strand
TTTTTTTTTTTTTTATCATTAACAAGCATTAATTAGAAATCCCTGCCTTATAATAGGGAGGAAAGCAACCTCTTTGATACTGTATTTTATCATGGGGCCATATCAATAACAACACCTGCCCTATATAGTATTATTCAATTCTTCAAATTTGAGATGGGTCACCCTATTTTCAGAAACATGCTAAAGAAATTGAAGCTGAAGTTAAAGATAGGATTGCATATAAAATGAAAATGAGAGATGAAAACTTAAGAGCACCAGGTATGTTTTTAATTTTTTACTACATGTACAGCAGAGTAATAATTATTTTATGTATACTGTACTATTATTTTTAATTTTTGTATTTATCAAATTGCTTCTGTCTGTTAATAATATGTTATCTGTTATTTTTCCATGAAAGCCAAATGTTATTGAATGATTATTTTATAGTTTGTTTTTTAATTCACCATTAACAGGTAAGCGTCCAGATGAGGATTCGTTCCACAAGTTGGATTCAAGTCTGAAGAAGAA
>NW_022690060.1:0-1039 GCF_011630105.1 Anneissia japonica | reverse complement strand
AGTGTGAGACGTTTCGATCAGCACACCACGTGTGATGTAGGCCTAGCTGTTCAATAAGCTAGCCTTGGCCGCCGTAATTAGGAAGCATCTGTACAGTTTAATAATCGGCTACAGCGTATTGTTAGGTGGTTAAAATAAAATATGTTGTTTATTTAGGTAGGTTTATTAAAATTAGACCTATGCTGCCAGTTGTATTTTATTATCCCATTCTTTTTTGGATAAAGCTGACCCAGCCTAGGCTATTTAGTATTTAATTTTTGTTTGGTGGGTTTGAGGCAACAGATTTTTTCGTGCCTAGGCCTAGATCGGTGACTAATAAATAGTAATTTACTGTGATTGATATTTATTTTAGTGTATATATTATAACAGTACTGTAATATCTTACTTTTTAATATTAATAAAAATAATAATTTATTATTATTATGAAATATATTGCTATACCAGGCACTTCAGGGCATCAATTATTTCAACAGCATAAAAAAAACGCCGTGGCTAGAGATACGGTACTGTATCGGAACTTCCGATTGCTAAAGGTACGGTAAATGATATTACGTCATGATTAGCCAATAGAAACGCAGATACATGCGTGACGTCATTCAGTGCACTGCTGCTGCAATCAAGAGTAGTGAGTGTGTGTTGGCAACGATCGAAGATAAGAAATTTTGTTTGTTCGCGGGTGTTGTTGACAAGCCCGAGGCCCTATATAGCAATTAAAAATGATAGCAGTTTTGCTAGATTTGGTGACAACAAGCGAGGATGAAGTATTTTTAATACAGTAATAGAAGCCATGCCTAGGCCTTAGCTACCCCTGCCTTAGCTGAAACCTAGCGAAGCCGGAGGGCCTAGCTAGAGAGTAGAAGGCCGGCCTATACCTAAACTAGCTATGCCTAGGTAGGATAGGCCTGCCTGAACATCTCTAGGCCTAGGTCTGACCTTTCCTTGTTGTTACTGCCTATCTTAGGCCCTCACCATAGCATACCTGCCAACCCTACCGATTTAGGCGGTAGGCTACCGATTTTCTTACTTTTCTACCGCCTAC
>NW_022690059.1:0-665 GCF_011630105.1 Anneissia japonica | reverse complement strand
TTTTGGAAAAAGTTACAATACACTAAAAAGATGATCTTACTTCTTGCTGCTAAAACTGCTCCAGTCAAAGCACCGCTTGTTATTGAATTCCAGGGATCTTCTTTTTTCCTTAAATGAACTAACGTGCAATCAAATGTAGAAAATAAACCACCCCACACTGCAAAATTACCTTTAACAGATGAAAAGAAAAAGGATTACAATACAATCAACCAATCAATCAATCAGATATTCTCTTCCCTATATCCCCTGAATGCTTTAAATATTTTAGCCATTTTAATCTGTTATCTTAATTTCGCTGCTGTCACAGAAAGTGCCCCTTTTTTTCAGACCCTGGATCTGCCACTGGTATCACCTCCCTTTCTCTCAACCTATTCCTACCTTTCTGTTAGTATTTTTGTCCATCTATTAATAACTTTTCTACCCATGTTTCTCAGACTCTAAAATACGGTAAGGCTTGTGCAGGGAATATATCACACTAGTGCAAATAATTAAGCCTAGAATTCTGTGTGCGCATTTTGGAAAATAAGGGACAATTTCCAGGCAATTTTTCCAAATCTCTCAATATATACAATTAATGTATAAGCAGTAATTACGCTTCCACACACCTATTTTCCTTTGAGTTGGTTTTCGAGATATCTTCCGTGCAAAAAAATACTTTACAGTGT
>NW_022690058.1:0-815 GCF_011630105.1 Anneissia japonica | reverse complement strand
CTCTGCCGATCATTGGGTGTCTATAAAACGAAGACCAAAGACCCAAAAACGAAGACCCCTATTTTCTCTTTTATCTTGATGATAATACACCAGGCTGTTACAAAATCAAAATTACGAATTTTGTTGGGCTTCTGTTTGTAAAATTGTCAAGGGTCTTCGTTTTTTAGACACCCTATATGGGTGTCTACGAAACGAAGACCCAAAAAACGAAGACCTTCAATTATTTCTCAACTATCTTATTAATGAAAGTATTTTAAAATCATCATAAAACAGTTGCAAAGTACCTATTTCATTATTTCATCACAATTGAGAGAAAAAAAAATGTGGATCTTCGTTTGTCGGGTCATCGGTCTTCGTTGTGTAGACACTTATATAAGGTGTTTATAAAACGAAGACCCTTAATTATCTCATGCATCTTATGTTGGCACATATGCGTCACTATACAGCATTCCTAATGTTTATTTTAACATGGAACAAGTTTATGAATGAAATATTCAAGGTTTTTGTAGGCCCCCAAAATACGCGTACCGCTAGGCCAAGCCTTACTTTCGTTTAGAGGGTAGCAGCGCCAAGACGCGCTCTGCCACAAGCCATGGACGTACAACATTGTTGTTGCTATTATTATTATTATTATTATTATTATTATTATTATTATTATTATTATTATTATTATTATTATTATTATTATTATTATTATTAGTAGTAGTAGTAGTAGTAGTAGTAGTAGTATTTTTATTAAAGGCCACAGTAATAAAATATGGGTAAAAACAGTATTTATATTTTTCAATATATAAATATCAGAAAATCTTTGTCCC
>NW_022690057.1:0-899 GCF_011630105.1 Anneissia japonica | reverse complement strand
TGTGGTTGACGCTAACTGGCGGAATTAAGCTACACACCAAGTTACGCTTTACTGAAACCAGTACAGGCGCTGTTCTCCCCCTCCTCCTCCTTCATCTTCTTCGTCATCCTCCGCCGTCTCTCTTTCCTCGTCGTTACCCTCGTTTTCATTCTGCTCGCCGTCAAGTTTATCGTATCTGATATCGGTCTTGAGCATGCATTTCCACGTGATGTATCCCTGATTCACCATCAGAATGTCCTTGATAACGCTACCGAACCAATCCTCGAGACGACGTGGATACACCAGCCAGAACACCCTACCGCAAGACACGTTTCCCCTCACGCTCTCGTCCACGATCACGCTCGGTTCGAGCAGAGAACACACGAATGCGTACGGCTCGTTTTTACAATGTAAATGAGTTGCGAATCTGAACATGACCTGCAGAAGCACGTACGTGTGCGGTTGGCGTTTGACGAGCGAATCCGTAGGGATCTCGGCAGACGTTTCTTCGACGCACATCACGTGCATCGGTTCGTCGAATCGAAGGTCTTCGTCGATGCCACAATCGGGCCACAGTTCGCACGGTAAAAGTTCATCCTCCTATGTCATGTTGGATAAATAAATGAACGAACAGAAAAAAAAAATATATTCCTTTTATACTCACACCGCAGCAACGACGTCAGCAGCAGCAGCGTCGTTGTCGTCGTCGTCGTTGGCGGCGGCGGCTGTAGCGTAATAGCGTCTGGTCGGCAGCGGACATGCGATGCCGCCCAGCATGTCGTTTACGCGAGCATCGACATCGCCGTCGACGAAGCCGGTGGCTAGACTATCGCTGTCCATGGGTAACTCGAGATTGTCGGCAATCTCCTTTACTTTGTCGTTGTACATGGTCGCAAGCGTCAGTGCTTTTTTGTGGTCAT
>NW_022690056.1:0-594 GCF_011630105.1 Anneissia japonica | reverse complement strand
CATGGCTAAACCAAATGTTAACCTCTCTCACTATTTTTTCTCTGTTAATTCTAGAACTTTAACAATGACATGATGTTGGCAGATGTCATCATCACATTCTGCGAGGAAGCCGGAGACATACTACAAAACTTAAGTATGCTTACAGATGACAGTAGGGTAATCAAAATGCAATACTCTTATTCAGAAGAGCAAGGTATGTTCATGTTTTTTTTATCACTTTAAAATAGTCAAATCAAATGGTTTATTGGTTTGAAATTTAAAATTAATTGTTTGAAATTAACTTGTCCGGTTAACATTTACATGTAAATAGCAATGAACTTGATGTTTCTACTCTATTTCATTTCATTTTATTTGGTGATTTAACTATATTTCCTTTCTAGATACCACTAATAAAACTATAAAGTATACACAGGTTTCTTTTTCCATTTTATTTCAGACAAGATTCAACCTATTATTGTAAGCCATAAAGAGGAATGGATGACAAAACCCTCAACAGAAGGTGTTATAAAGGCAAACACTGAATATGCAATAATTAAAACCATTGTTGAAGAATACAGCACTTATGGCCATCTTGTGGTGAATTGTATAGGATGG
>NW_022690055.1:0-541 GCF_011630105.1 Anneissia japonica | reverse complement strand
ACTGAATTATTTGTGTTCTTTTCTTATTAGATTTTTATTTTAGTAGTTAAATAATCAAACAATAAAAACTAAATAGTCATGGGCAGGGCTTGAAATTAGGGGTTATTTGGTCGCATTTGCGACCTGATTTTTTAAGTTGTGACAAGGAATTCAACTTTGTCGCGCTCAGTGCGACAAGGTCATTTGATAGCGCGAGTAGATTTTGTAAGCGGCAGGAAGGTGGTTTCCCTCCAAATCCCAATTATTTACAACTTGTACAGCCCATTATTTTCAGTCAGGCAGGACGCAAAACATGTTATCATTCATTTTACATGTACTGTATCAACCAATCAGCATGACCTAGTGTGACGTCGTACACAAAACCGTGTCGATGTGCACTCATCTTATTCTTGGTAAATAAGCGATCACCGCCAAAGCAAAGGAGACTGGTATAAAAACATCGATTTTTTACTATTTTATTGAGTGCTACTCTTACCTGTACCTCCTCGTAATTGTGAACGTTTCCTTAACGTATTTGTCCATAAAATAGACTATGTACCGA
>NW_022690054.1:499-913 GCF_011630105.1 Anneissia japonica | reverse complement strand
AAGCGTGCGTTCCTTTGTTTTTCGTTTTTCTCTTGACATGGTCTTCCGTATTATCACCGATTCGAGATGTCCAACAACCACTACCTCAACGAAGACGAGAGTTACGGTAAGGTGCTGGACATGGCATTCGACGAAGAGATTAAAGATTTCGTATTCGAAGTCCCCGGCGGATACCAGTGTCCGTACGATAAATCACACGTGATAAGGGATCACCGATTTCCATATCACCTGGCGAAGTGCAAACGCAACTACGGCGGCGTACGCTTGCACACGTGCCCTTACAACACCCGGCACAGGATGGGCATCAAGACTTTGATGAAGCACGTTCACGTCTGCGTAGACAAGCCAATGGAGCAAATGCCACCGACGATGAAAGGATGCACGACGGTTCCGCCCTACGACAATGCGACATGG
>NW_022690054.1:0-489 GCF_011630105.1 Anneissia japonica | reverse complement strand
GTATTTGCACAAGCCATCGGAGACGAAAAGACGTAACGCCGGAGTTCCTGTTTCGAAATCGGATTCGCCCTGCAAGAGTACGGTGGATTGGTGGACTTTGTAGAATACGGCGAACAAGAGGCGAAACTGTCTTTTTTGTGTGTGTGTGTATATATACATATATATTAAGAACATATACTGAATGATAACTAAATAGATAAATAAATTAAAGAAAAAACAAAAAACAAAAAACAAAATGGTTGTTCTTTTGCTTCTTCTTCTTCTTCTTGTTTTTTTTTTTTGTAACGTATTCCACCTCGTCTGTCAGATCGATTTCGTCATATTGATATGAGAATGGGGGGGGGGGCTGTCTAGCTCGATCGAATGTACCACGTGAACCAGAGTGGATAAATCGAACGAAGCTCACCCTGTTTTCGTTCGATCAATTTCCATCTCAGTCATCGAATTCCGACTTGAAAACCCGGTTTCCTCTCGACTTCGAGAAACGAA
>NW_022690053.1:0-1808 GCF_011630105.1 Anneissia japonica | reverse complement strand
GACCTATGCTTATGCATTGAGCAGAGTTGAAAGTGGTGTATATTAAATCGTCTAAAATAACAATGAAACATACGTGAGCTTAGGCCTAGATGTCTATGCTTGGTTATAGATTTACCAATCAGTGCGCATCAGTGACTTGGCCTTTGCCGACAACAAGGTTGACTGAATGCGGTTTTTCCCTCTTCCTTTGGGAGCGAAATACAGAGGCTTTTATAGCAATTTCCCCGCCATGTTCCATGAAATAGATTAAGACTATGAATATATGATTCATTTGCATACCGCTTACCTTGAATTGTCTTTATTAAAGAAGGTTGATAGCAAAGAAAATCTTCGCCAACTCGGTAAGTCTAGCCACCATTGTCTAAGGTTTTTGTGACATTGTGGGCGGGGCTTCGCGTCCTTGTCAATGTAAAAATTTTCAAGCTTTCCATCTGTTTCTTTCACTCCATTCAAAATTACTGGAGTTTATTTAGAAACATTTACAAAGATATTTCAACATGTAAATTTACGTTAAAATGTACAAATAAACAAGTTTGAGGAGTTGAATGAACAATGAATGAATTGAACAAAATATTCACATTTCGGTGCACACACAGTGGCTACCACTGGTTTAGCTGACTGAGGTAAGCTACTCTTTCTGAAGACTCTCTCATTAGAATTGATAACTTGATTATTCTATATGAGCAATTTAATTGAAAGTTTAAAGTGGGCTTGAAGATTTGTACGCAGATGGTATATTTCTATTTATGATCGGACTTACATATGAAGTAGATTTTGAGAAACTACTTAAGTCGGCCAATCTGTTATCCAGGAACTTCCAAGTATCCTCAAAATCTGGGGATGAATCCTGTATCAAATGCATCTCAGTACTTTTGTATAAAGCTAACAATGTCAACCGCTTACTATACCAATTCATCTATTGACACATAAGAATGAAAAAGATAACTGAATTATTAGTAAATCTTATACAAAGTGTAATATTAGAAATAAAATTTATAACAGTAAAGAATTATATAAGTAATAGGCCTACTACTACTACTACTACTACTAATAATAATAATAATATGGTAAATAATTATATAAGAATGATAATAATAATAAAACATGATGAAAAATAGTAACAATAATAATTAAATTTGTTACATTAATGTATTGATACATGTAATGTACATTTTCCCTGTTGCGATGTAATCTCTAGGCCCCACTAATAATGTTTCTATGTAATTTATGATATGCATGGACATTAAGGGACGCGACCTCTACGACGCTGAGAGAGATTGGCCCTTTGATCATCTAGGCCTAGGAATTACTCTTTTCGTATTATTTTTAGGTCTTGTAGAATCTATGTATGAAGTATATAAAACAAATATTGACTGCTCCAGATTTTGGGAATGGTGGAATCTACAGCCCCTTGTTGAAGTGGAGAACATAGTCTACTATCGGGAAGATAGTAGGCTAGGGTCTCCACATCACCTTGGGGCAATAGATTTTACCATTCCCAAAACCTAAAACAGTCAATATTTGTATACTTATTACAGTGTATAAAGTAAATTAAGATTGAGGGCAGCATTTGAATAAATCAGCTTGTGAGGCTGGTGGTAAGTGTTCAACCATTTCATAAAGAAAGTGGAGTGGAAAAAAATAATATGAACATATTAATATTGTCATTATTATCATCATTATCAACATCATTTATCATTTTTATCATGTTCATAATTGTCATAATTAATGTTATTATCATTATTAAGTTAATTTATAGTAATTTTATTTTTATATATTTTATACATACATATACATACATATATATA
>NW_022690052.1:0-707 GCF_011630105.1 Anneissia japonica | reverse complement strand
GATCATTAAGTGTACATAAGTATTGGATTTGTTTACCTAATGCAAATGAAAGTAAATGTAAATGCTTTCTCATAATAGCATTGATGACAATTTCATGATATTTTCAAAGATTTTTACTTTTCTTAACCTTGTCATCATGTTTAAATGCATCACATATTGTTGTAATTGCATGTCAAGTCTACTTCATTTATTATTAAGATAATATCTTTATGACCATACATGATTGTACTTTTAGATATTGAACAAATTCTATTTATTTATATGTATTTATATTTTTATTTATTTATTCATTTATTCATTTATATTATTTATTTATTATTTATTCATTTATATTATTCATTTATTTATATTTATTTATATTGGTTTATATTTATTTATTTGTATTTGTTTATTTTTATTTATTTATTTATTTGTTTTTATTATTTTTATTTATTTCTTTTTATTTATTTATTGGCACAAAAATTTATATGTATTTATATTTTTATTTATTTATTCATTTATTCATTTATATTATTTATTTATTATTTATTCATTTATATTATTCATTTATTTATATTTATTTATATTGGTTTATATTTATTTATTTGTATTTGTTTATTTTTATTTATTTATTTATTTGTTTTTATTATTTTTATTTATTTCTTTTTATTTATTTCTTTTTATTTATTTATTGGCACAAAAATCACAAATCAGAGAGTGGCCAGAGG
>NW_022690051.1:0-3618 GCF_011630105.1 Anneissia japonica | reverse complement strand
TAATAATAATAATAATAATAAATTTATGATTTATTGAACAAAGAGGAAGAATTAAAACAGACAGAACTTTTCAGTTTCTTTACTTTTTTTTTATATTGACTATCGCCCCAAAAAGGCTAATGAAGCCAATCAAAGTAAGGGGTTACATATTTAAAAGAAACCAGTTCACAAGTTTTCAATTGGGAAGGTTGATAAACAAAAGGAAAACAATATGAAGGCAGTGAGTTCCAGAAAGAAATGGAACAACAGACGAATGAATGTGAAAAGGCAACAGTTTTAGCTTTTGAGAGAACCAGCGTCAATGGATGGTATGTGAAAGCAAAAACAGTAGGCCTATGTCTTATAAAAGTGCGCTGTTGTGGCAGGAGAGAAAACAGATCCTCGGAACACTGATTGTAAACTTTAATGGTATGCTGGTACAAGTGCTGTGGTTCAGATTGACAATGTTCAAATTTAAAGGTCATAGGTTCAAATCCTACACCACCCACTTACAGTGCTTCGGGAAATGACTTAATGTTTGTGGCTCTTTCTACCCTGAAGATTCAATTCAATTGAATTCAAAATAACATTTATTTGATTCCTTTTAAATTCGCACTAGAAAAAGGACATGATTAGTACTTGAATGGAGGTAAATTTTCTATAGAATGCATAGAATGGTAAGACAATGAGGCGGTTGCACCATGACTATGGTTGTTACTGTTTTCATATGCACACATCAGTATTATTAGTACATAAATCGCAAGCATATACTCACAAACAGTGGCCCACATTTCACTTTTTAAAATATTAGTAATAGTTTAACATAGTAATATGCAGGTTCCTACATTCATTGATCAAATATAATTTGACAATTTTAGAAATCTGTCCATCTAGGCTGAAACTGAAGAGTAAGATAAAGTAAGAAATGTGTAGGTGTGATTGAAGAGATGGCATTTTAAAAGGTCATTGAATTGTATAATAACTTACCTTTTGTAAAATATCAGCCCACTTGTATGCTTTAATATCTCCACTACCAGCACTAAAAAAATATACAAGTAATAAAAACATAAAACTGAAATTTTAGTTTTATGCGTAGTTGGAAAGATTACCGGTAGTTGTACAACTAGGGATGTACTGTAGTTATAGTGGGCGGGGCCACCCAGCCTTGAAGTGTTTCACCCAATCTATAGCTAATTTCATGGCCCTCACTCCACTCACCATTGTTAACCCACTTTTCCATCCTTCAAATTCACTCTTATTATTTAGAGTTAATGTTAGAGTTAAATTTAGATTAATGTTATCACATGCCACCCTAAAAATATCTGTCACCCACCCTTAGTTTTCTACAGCCACAACCATGCACAACATATACCAATCTTAACATATGAAAACAAAAGAAAAAAAAATTACAATAAAAAAAAAATCAATCAAATTATAACCATTCTCAATTTTGTGCTTTATAAATTTATAATTTGAACAATTTTAAGCCTCAAAAGACATCTTAAATGATGTAAATGTATGCTTGAAGAAAATGGTTTGATTTAAATTAACTCACCATATTAGAAACAACTCTGATGAAACAATTGAGTATATCGGTCCACTGCAAGCTACAGCACATGTAAAATAAATATTATATATCAATGCATTTTAAAGTACAAAGTGAAGTAGAATATTTCAATGTGCATTATTATTACATCTACTCATTCAATAGATCCACCATACACCAGGTTCAACTTCCTCTGTCTCTCTGGGACTACAGTTTTCATCAAGCCCTGTCCAGACCATCAAATTTTATTTGACAAAAACATGATATGCCTAAATATGGTCATGATGACATCACATCATGACCATTCCATAGTAGGCACACACATATATATATATACTGTATGGGCATAGAAGTTTTTTGTCGAAAAAAAAAAAAATTTATAGTGTGGACACAGCTGTGTATTCAGTGGAAAAACATTCCACATCTAGTGTACATAACTGTATACAAGATACCCATTGATATCCATGGTGAGGAGAGGGTCACATAAAGAACTTTATATAAAGTATGTACCAGTATTATTTAGGCCCTCACTTATATTCAGTCTGAGGCAGAGAAGAAAGCATGAACTGCCTGCATACCTTGATAAGAGAAGGACGGCTTCCGATGATGCTCATTTGCATTTGAGCTCAAAGCAGTCATCAAGTTGAACACAGAAATAGTGCCATAATTGTTTCCGATCACTAGGTAGTTTCCACATGGTGAAAAACACTGTGAAAACACAGTCAGGTGTTGTGATTTCCTGTCATTCAATATCTGATTCTGTAAGAGGGAAATGTAAAAATAATATGAAAAAAATGGCGAATACGGTGGCGTACGTCGAATAAGTTATTGGTAAGTTTCGTGTAAGTTAAGAGCATGCTGGTATACGTCTAGTACATCAAAAGTTTTGTGCATGGCTCGTAAAATCTGCATATGCGGGCCATAAGTTGTTGGTAAGATAAGCGATCCTTGACACACATTATTTGTAAGTTACTTAAACGTATTTCTAACCTATGAGTAACGTTCTTCGAACTTATATGTACCTTATAACGAACTTATCTTCAACATATATTGACATATGTAGACGTATTTGATGTGTTCCAGACGACCACAAAACTTACTGAACGTGGTTCTAACTTACAGTTACGGTATCGTATAATGCGAATTGGCAGCATTTAGGGGAATAGGTATATTAAAACAGGGTGATGTCAATACGATGATGTTGATACTGCGATGTCTAGTGCGGTTATGATTTGAATCGACGAGCGGCAGCCTTTTTATAGGCTACGTCACGTGGTCATCGGCGATACGGTGCTGCGCGCTGTGGATAAGGTAGACTATTGCTGGGCATAAGTTGTGAACGCCGCCAACACGCTAAGCATTCGTTCGGTTAAGTTTTCTATAAGTAATCAAAATGTTCTATATAAGTTACTAATAAGTCCAATATGTTATGAATATGATATGAATGCGCCCAAACAAAGTTGAAAAAAAGCATCGATAGTTCAGCGTATGCCAGTATTTTAGAGAAATTTTGATAAGTTTGGCATCACGCTGACTAAATCGTCAAGGTTTGACAGGGCCATTACCTACTGACTAACCTGTCTGTGCCAACTGTACAGTGTAGCATGGGCAGGTACGCCTAGCCTGGACAGGCCTACTCACTCTAGAACGTCGTCTGCTCTACTCTACTACTAACTACTACTACT
Organism: Anneissia japonica; assembly: GCF_011630105.1. Classification (NCBI taxonomy): domain Eukaryota; kingdom Metazoa; phylum Echinodermata; class Crinoidea; order Comatulida; family Comatulidae; genus Anneissia; species Anneissia japonica. Next base: position 408 of record NW_022690051.1, on the reverse strand, counting down.
ACTACTAGGCCCTAGCTCCTAGGCTTAGTTAGGCTAATAAACCTGGACATACAACAACCAAAGTAACAAACAACTAGGGCCTAATGAACATAATACTCTACCCTAAATTTTAATAAACTACCTGATATACTGTAGTCATATTTGAAAAAGAAAAGTTTATATAAAAATAGTATATTGATCCGATCCGAATCTCGCGGCGTAGATCTCAAAAACGCCCTCTTTCCAACATTTACTCTGCTGCGCTCTTCGGTCATTGCTTTCTACTCTCTGGTCCAGAAAAGCAAAAACGCGTGTAAGACGGACATAAATCGTCAACCTGCCTGCAGAGCAGAGAACAAACAAGATCGTCGATCAATTGGGAAAACGGAGCCAAGCTGTTCCGTATGAAAATAGCGAAAATAGTAACTA
>NW_022690050.1:0-1510 GCF_011630105.1 Anneissia japonica | reverse complement strand
GAGGGGTGGGGCTCGATGATTAAAAGAAGGGGAAGCAGGTAGCACAATGACTTGTTATTTGGTGAAATATTTCTTTTATATTGAATGATACATTTTGTAAATGTGTTTTCTAGACTAATTGTACACTATAGGATGAATTTCTATTATTATTATTATGTCGCGTTAACTGTTTTGTATTGCTTAAATATTATTGATTGTATGTGCTCTGGGTCGGCTTGCCGGCGTAGATCGCTTTGAGATGTCACTTCTTATTATTATTAAAATAAGGTGATGTGAGGTGATTTTTAACTATATTGAGCGTAAAGTTTTTGCTCTTCCTTGCATTTCATTACCCTAGATACGACACTGGTGTTGTTGATTCAAAATGACGTCAACAATAACTGACATGACAGTTCGTGGGCTTAGACTGAAGTAGTATCAACAATTTTATCGCCGTTAGTAGTATTTTCGTTTATTGTATCTGGTCAGATTAATGACATTTTGCACACGAGTTGTTGATATGTTTGTGATAGGCCTACTCATCATGAAACTGCACTGGAGTGGAGAATAGCTCAGTGGTTAAGGTGCTTGCCTCTGATCCCAAGGTCCTGGGTTCAATTCCTGTCACGACAGGACTTTTTCTCACGACAAAAACAACTCCACTCCCTAAGCCTTATAAAGAGGCTTCGCTGATAAAAGCATCACAATATTTCATTTATATAAAGAAGGCCCCTGAATATCAGCCGACCTTGTTGGATACGCTGGAAGGGTCACCCTCTATAAATATGGTTAAAACAAAACAAAAAACAAGCCGTCAGGTAGGAAACCTACGGAAGCACTTAAGTGCCGTTCGACTTGACGACTTGTCAAGATAATTATGTTGTCAAGTCGACATAATATACATATCATGTCGACATGGCGAGATAGATTACCTTGACAAATCGACATAGTAAAAATGTTATGTTGTCATGACTAGATAGGTTATCTTGACAAGTCGACATAATAAAAGTTGTATGTTGTCATGGTGAGATAAATTGTCTTGACAAGTCGACATAGTAAAATGTTATGTACTGTCATGGCGAGATAGATTATCTTGACAAGTCGACATATCCATATTGTATGTTGTCATGGTGAGATAGATTATCTTGACAAGTCGACATAGTAAAAATTGTATGTTGTCATGGTGAGATAGATTATCTTGACAAGTCGACGTAGTAAAAATTGTATGTTGTCATGGCGAGATAGATTATCTTGACAAGTCGACATAGTAAAAAGTGTATGTTGTCATGGCGAGATAGATTATATTGACAAGTCGACATAGTAAAAATTGTATGTTGTCATGGCGAGATAGATTATCTTGACAAGTCGACATAGTAAAAATTGTATGTTGTCATGGCGAGATAGATTATCTTGGCAAGTCGACATAGTAAAAGTTGTATGTTGTCATGGCAAGATAGATTATCTTGACCATTTTTAGTATGTCGACTTGTCAAGATAATCTATCTCGCCATGACAACATAACATTTCTACT
>NW_022690049.1:0-723 GCF_011630105.1 Anneissia japonica | reverse complement strand
TAGCCGTTAACACTGTTTGTTGAATGAATATAATATAAATAATCAAAGGTACATATACAGTGTTTAATAAGGACATGATGAAACATTGTAGGCTACCCTGTAGCTTTTCAACGAATAAAGTCCTATAAAAGTCATTGTGTAATAAAATGCCTCCGACAGGATTCGAACCTGCAGCCTCTCACTGACAAGGACCTGTTCAACCATGAAGCCTTCGTAGTCTAGTGGTTACGACGCTCGCCTTGTCAGCGAGAGTTCGCAGGTTCGAATCCCATCGGAGCATTTTATTACACAACGACTTTTATAGGACTTTATTCGTTGAAAGCTACAGGGTAGCGATTCAACATGACTGAGACAACATTAGAAAATAATGACTGTTTCACCCAGTCATTATTTTCTAATGTTGTCTCATTCACGTTGAGAAAGTCCTGAGGACAGGACGAAATATTAAACATAAAATAATGTTCCTATAAGACGTCAACTGTGTATGATTATTTACTTATATTTCGTTGGGAACATACGTGCTTTTTACCATCTTATTGATGCCTACGATGGTTTCTTGACAATTAACTAGCGGAGTAATTTTTCTTGTATATTGTCAGCCTATGAATGAGCTTTATTTGATCAAAACGTGTTTGGTGTTGATGTGTACATCCGCTTCAAAATCATTTCAAAGGTAGTCCATTGCCAGGATTGCCAGGATCAATCGAATTTGGTATTAAATTA
>NW_022690047.1:0-1155 GCF_011630105.1 Anneissia japonica | reverse complement strand
GCAAAACAAGATAGCCTTTGGCCGTAGGTCCAAGCCTTGGTTGGGGGCTGCATAGGGCCCAGTTTCAGCTCTAGGATACATTTTCTGGGGGCTAAGCTGTCCGACAGTGGGCTTGGGCTTGTATGCCTACAGAGGGGGGTTTTGGAGGGGTATCCCCCTCCCAATTGAGATTTTTTTAAAAATAAGGGACTTCTGGATGGCCAGAAATGGCACACTACGATTGTGAAAGCCATGTTTTTGCTTGGTGTAAGGTGTAAACCTATTTTTTATTTTTTTTTTATCTGACTGCCCGACGAGCTCAGCCGGTCTTGACTTGTCCAATGGGGAGGCTTAAGCCCCTCTTGCCCCGCCACCACTGCTAGGGGCCCGATGAGGGTCCAGGAGGTGGATCCCCTTGGAAGCTCTGGCTCCTGTAGCCTTTTATAAGTCGTATCTAATTGATTTTAATTAATGCGATTGACATTTATTTCCACACTACATTTTCAAAATACAGTGGTGGATCCAGGAATTTGAAATACTGTGGAGCTGGGCCTAGGGAGGGACTTCTACACAGATGGAGAGTGTAGACCACCTCAGCCCCACCATGGTTGGGGCAGAGGTAAGAAAATTTATGATATGATAATTTTCATTTTTCTCCACATTTAAATTTTGAAAAAAATTAGGGATGGTGGGCCAGCTGGGCCCCTTGAATCTGCCACTGAAATACTCATCATAACAAGTTTTTAAAATTACCCTGGTAATCATAATTATGCCCGCTTATATATTTCGTACAAACTAATAACATTAATAAATAATGAATTATTATCTACTGCTTAGCTTGTGACGTATTCAAACCAAGAAAGACAAATAAGAAAAAACTTTAAATAGTCATTATTTTAGTACCTTTGCATGTACTGTACAGTACTTTTAAGATCAATCAAGTGGTTTTCCCTTTTCTCATTTTCAAAATGCTAACTAATGTTTTGTGTGCTTGCAATCTCCTATTTCTCTATTATTACGGGTAGTTAGCATTTTGATTTCTCGAACATAAAGGTGATTTACATAATTTATCATTATCAGTGGCGGCTCCAGGAAAGTGTTTCCCCCCAACCCCCCTCCCCCACGTGGCCGACCAGGCTGGTAAAGAGATTAGCATCCATCAACAAACAAGTTATT
>NW_022690046.1:0-989 GCF_011630105.1 Anneissia japonica | reverse complement strand
AAAGTTAACCCAACGAAAAAACGAAATGGTGAAATTTTGCTTTAACATACCATTTTTTTAGTCACTTAGTTTTTTTCTATAACTGTGAAAACTGTCAGTTAAATACCCATTATAGTCGTTCAGTGGTGGCCCCAGGGGGTCAGAGAGGGTGGGTCCAAACACAGGGCCGACTAGACCCTCGGTCAGAATCCCGGAATAAACTTCTCTGGGCTTATGGGAGAGTTTCTTTTTAGCTTTGTATAGCCCAAAATTTTGCTTTTAAGCCAAAATATTAGGGATTGGCAATCAAAATAATGTTATATGGATAAGCAAATAATTATTTGTGGTGTGGCAACCTTGTCGTGGCATAGGACGATGGGAGTCTAGGCCTGTCAGACGGGAATTCCCCACCTCCCAAGCAAATTTGGAATGATGACGTTAACACACCGATGTTGATGATGATGAGGAGAAGAAAGATGATGAGGATGATGGTGGAAGAAGATGATTGTGATTACGATTGATGATAATGGTTGTTGATGATAATGATTGTGATGATGGTGATGAGAATGATAGAAAATGATTGATGAGAATGATGATGATGATTAATGTTGAGATACATCCCTCCCATCCTCACCCTTGTCCTTATCTTCATTCTTGTCATCCTCATCTTCATCATCCTCATGATGATAATAGTGACTGATGATGAAGAGGATAATGATGAAAATGATAATGGTAATGATGACGATGATGATGATGATAATAATGAGGATGATGGTAATGATGATTATGATTATGGTGATTAAGATAGGAATGATGATGAGGATGATGCGGCTGATGAGAAGGAAAATGATGAGGTAGATGATGATTGATGATGGATGATGATGAGGAAAAAATGATGCTGATAAGGATGGTGAGGATAATGATGATAATAAGGATTTTCAAACAGTGTATGACAATATCAGAGCGGACCCACTTTACGTGTAAATTCAAACAATTTGGACCCATTTTAC
>NW_022690045.1:0-571 GCF_011630105.1 Anneissia japonica | reverse complement strand
AGTTATTACACTTTTTGTCTTTGTTCCCTTTCCTCGATCGAACTTGGTGCATTCCTCTATGTACACCACTACATTTATCATCTGCAAAGGACCCTAGAAAGAAAACAAAGTGAATATTGTTAAGTTATGTGGATGAAAAAAAATTTAATAGTGAATATAATTGACAACTGTTTGTAAATTAATTGTGGAGGTTTTGGTTAAATCAGTTTTATTAGGTTATTTGGTCCCCATTCACATCAACATCATGATATTCTGTATTATCAGTTATGGTACATTAAATTTATAATTCTACGAATAAAAAACATCACCAGCACTTTTTTGAAAAGATTGTACATTGTTATGTGGGTCCAGTTCAAGCTGCCAAATATAATTTAATAATTTTTTTTTAAATTCAGTACCTCTTGACATGGCTCCATTTTCAAAATAGTCTTTAAAACCTTTCCAGCTCTATCTTTCAAAACCTTCATTGGCAATTTTGTAAGCATACAAAACTCAGTAAGCACCTAAAAAAAAAAAAAAAAAATTCTCTTTTATCAAAATATCAGTCATCACTATTCTAAACATTTAAAAG
>NW_022690044.1:0-666 GCF_011630105.1 Anneissia japonica | reverse complement strand
TGGTAATTAATAAACTTAACTTCCAATTCCAGGGTCATGGGTTCAAATCATGCAATGCTTGGATTTGTGAATCTGAGGTAACGTCGTGGCAAAAAGGCTAAAGTTATCGCACATGCCAGCATAGAGTAAATTACCTATAAAATATTGGAGTTCAAAAATATTTGAAAAAATATCACTGTAAATCAACATAAATACAGGTAAATATCTAATTAATCGTGTCCAAAATTCTTATGCTCGGGAAATGATCAACAAAGCATATCTTTTATATTTTTTGGTAGTTAATTGCATTTAAAAAAATGTCTGCATTAATACAGGAAGCTAATTACTAACAATCATCTTTATCTTGACTCCAGTGGTGTGTACCCTCTACTACAGCTTGAATGTTCAATATTAATGGATGACCCCTCATTTAAAAATTACTGTATAAAATGTCTAAAAAAAAAAACTGATAAATTTTAATTTCAGTTTTATTCAACATAGCCATTTACCACAACATGCCTCATATGTCAACTCCCCTACCCCAGGCTTCATACTAAAAGAGTTCTTAAATTTATCAATTTCTACTTTATTCTTACATTATATTTTAAATATTTAAATGTAGAATACTTGTACACACAAAATTCTGTGAGCCATTCTCAGATAATGTCAGTGCCACCAAACTTGTCT
>NW_022690043.1:0-503 GCF_011630105.1 Anneissia japonica | reverse complement strand
AATGTCATCAATATAAAGTACTGTAGTTTATTAGCTGCCAATTAAAACAATATGAAAAAAAAAACATTTTCGTAGGACGCGTTAAGAATGATAAAAATATTCTCTGTATCTACTGGAAACGAGCCTTCCGTCCTATAACATTCCACATCGAGTAGACGCTCGCGTTGTACTATTCGCATTCACACCTGGGCTGTATCATATAATATTGCTCTAGTTTCGCTTTGGCCGAACATTGCGTCCTTGGTCTGTACGCTAGCTGCACTGATGAGGCCTGAAAGGCCGAAAATGATCTGTCTGCAGATATTAAGATTTTTCCAGTGGATACTTAATTTATTTTGTCATTCTGATCGGATTTTTTCTACTGTTCCGTTTAAATTTTAAATTGTTTCGCATTATGTGGCCGTCTGTTGTTTTTATGGGTTTATCCCATTTGCTTATTATATATATAATTTATATATACTTATATAATTATATATTTAGAGCACATTTCTTGACTGACTGGT
>NW_022690042.1:0-567 GCF_011630105.1 Anneissia japonica | reverse complement strand
TCTGAAGTATTTTTTAATGACTTTAATTTAAAAGACACCTCAGAAGTCGGGAAAGCTCATTTTCCGCCTTCTAGGAATCAAAATTTTCCTGGAGAAGAACCCCCGGACCCCTTTCTTTTTTGGGATTCACCGATTCATGGAAAATTCGTATGCAACTACTCATTTTTTTTTTAAATTGTTATGTATGTATACACACATAAGCCCTATTTACTGTAATAACAATGGGAAAAAATTACCAGACCGTTTTCAAGATGGGAAAACCTTGAATTTTGAAGAACAAAAAAGTAATTAAAAGACACCTCAGAAGTCGGGAAAGCACATTTCCCGCCATCTAGAAATCGAAATTTTCCCTGGGGAGGAATGTTGACCCCACCACCTAGATTTGATTCCAGATCTGCATGATTCATATTCCCATTCATCTTATAAACAGTGGCGTAACAGGCGGGCAGGGCAGACTGTTCCCCACCCCCACTGACGGTTTTTACCGGGCTGACAAAGCCTTCGTACCGGGCTGGCTGGGTAAGAAGAGAAAAGAAAGAGGGGAGAGGGAGGGAAAGAGAAAGAAGG
>NW_022690041.1:0-589 GCF_011630105.1 Anneissia japonica | reverse complement strand
TATTTCCCACCATTTAAAAATTAACATTTTCCCGGGGAGAACCTGAACCTCCCTTTTCTCTTTGGATTTATTGATTCATTAGAATAATTTTCAAGAGGAGAAAACCTTGAATTTTGAAGAACTTAAAAGTAATTAAAAGACATCTCAAAAGTCGGGAAAACTAATTTCCGCCTTCTAGGAATCAAAATTGTCCCGGGGAGAACCCCAGACACCCCCCCCCCTTTCTTTTTGGGATTTATCGATCCATGGGGAAAAATCGTATGCAACTACTATTTTTTTTTTAAATATTTTTATGTATGTATACACTCATAAGGCCTATTTACAGTAAAAGCAATGGGAAAAATTACCTGACCGTTTTTAAGAGGGGAAAACCTTTAATTTTGAAGAACTTAAAAGTAATTAAGACACCTAAGAAGTTGGAAAAGCTCATTTCCCGCCATCTAGGAATCAAAATTTTCCCGGGGGAGAACTCCCGGACCCCCCTTTTCTTGGAGCTTATCGATTCATTGAAAAAATAATACGTAGGCCTACGCAACTACTCATTTTTTTTATGTATGTTTACACACATATCAGGCCTATTTATAAGAAT
>NW_022690040.1:0-694 GCF_011630105.1 Anneissia japonica | reverse complement strand
AACACCAAAGAAAGGTATAATACAGTATTCGAATAAAGGACATGGTAATACATTGTGTAGCATAGAAGGAATGTTGTCCTATAAATAAATGAATAAAGAAATTGGGAAATAAAATGTCTCCGATGGAATTCGAACCTGCGAACACTCACTGTCAAGGTGAGCGTCATAGCCATTAGACCACAGAGGCTTCATGGTTGAACAGATTCAAATAACTGCCCGATACATTTAATTATATAATTTTTTGTTTGAAGGAGACACATGTAGCCATATTCACATATTATAATAACAGTAATTATGAGATCCAAGAACTTCAATTAATTACAACTAAATCCATCAGTAGCGACGATGCTGCATTTTAAATTCTAATGCACTTGAAATAATTAACGTTCATGTTACAGTATTATCTTATTCTGTTGGTACACCGTACTGGAAAAGGCACTGATGTAATATCATATTAATAATGATATCATATACTGGTATAAAATAATAGTAATATATGATTTATACCATTGTTAAAATTATCATTGTTGCTGTTATTATTATTTGTTATATTATATTATTATATTTATATTATTATGGATATCATTATAATTTTGACTTTCCTTACAACAAGTAGCATAGAATAAAACTGAGACAGATATTTTAATTTATTGTATTTATTTTTTTATATATCATATTTAATTAATTGTAGGCC
>NW_022690039.1:0-781 GCF_011630105.1 Anneissia japonica | reverse complement strand
TTCAAGATACGCCACTGAATATACAAAGCTATTGTACCGACACAGTGAATTTACTGAACAAAAAGAAGTCGGTAAAAAATCGTGCCACCAAATTCCGTTCCGCTGTTTTGTTTCATTCTTTTTTTTTTTTTTTTTGTACATCATGATGATCATAAACTTTTTGTCCTGTCACGCCAAAATTGGTCAGGGCCGAAAAAAGGTCGGTCTGCCGGACTACTATTGGCCGCTAAAATCGGTCCACCGGGTCGATTTTAGCCGATAAAATCGGTCCCCCTTGGATATTGGTCCGTCGGCCGCTTGTAACACGTCTACTGCTCGTAGGGTATGATTGTTTCTCCCGTGGAGTGGAGGGAAGTAATTTGTGCTTCTCCTACACTTGAAAAATCTTTTGCAGTCGGACAGAAAATGATTGAGTCGTATTAAGCTTTTGTGGAAGGGGATGCATCATTTTCGGCGGCCGTGCTTGGCCTAGGTTTGGGCCTAAAATGAAACACAAGACTGATTTGTGAGTTTTAAATATTCTATGTTATTGTGTGGGGTATTAGGTCATACAATAGTTGTTCTATTCATTAAAATAAAGGTGTCAATAATTTCTTTGAAATGATTGCTCATGTATTTCGTCGCGGCGGTAAGCAAGCACACAACCTGAACCAAAACAAAACAAGGTAAAAAAATAAACTAAAGCGGACCAACACAATTTACGATCATATAACTTCTTTTCAAACTTTTACACCAAAGATCGAAAGTAACATACTAATATTTGTGGCTGTACAGTATACTC
>NW_022690038.1:1495-2525 GCF_011630105.1 Anneissia japonica | reverse complement strand
CTCCAAAGTCCGAACATGTAGCAGTCACGGCCCCACAGCCATGCGGATCGTCCGCTCTCGTACATACTTTCTTTCTCTCCGACCCGAATGCATAAAGACAGAGTCATCTCTCCGGGAATCTCGGATTCGAAATCGCGGATCAATTCTGCAGCCGACCTTGTCCTCTCTAACACACGTTCGACTCCGTCCTCGTACACCTTTATTCGCATAGTCACCGACATGATTCCTCTCGTGATTCAAGCGTCCCCTTTTATATACGTCGTTCCATTTTTGAAAGCTAACGAGACGATGTCGTCATCGATATCTTACTTACGTCATGAGTCACCGGACGAGAGGTGAAAGTGTTATATAAATAGAAGCTGGAGACGAGTTGCAAAAACCAGAATGGAATAATGTCGCAAGAAGAGATGTACTCGTCTTTGGTTGAGAGGGTGAAAACTCTGTGGTCCGCCGACTCGCTCGTTGTCGAGAACGTGTTGCGTGCGTTGGGTAATAGCAGGACGGAAAAGGTGACGATGTCGAAGGAAATTAGAACCGAAATGATACTGCAATTGACTCTTTTGAAAAAGAAGTTCGGTTCTTTCCAAGTACTCCTATATATTCTTTTCTCTCCTCCATCTGCATCTGCAGATTTCTTATCCGTTCGTCGTCTCCCATCGAGTTCTAAAGTACGACGTCAACAGTCAGAGTGAACGAACTCCACGAGTATCGCCGAGGTAGAAATACGGTTACATCAAAAGAAATTGAAACGAAAAAACACGAAGTACCGAGAATGTAGCATATTTTATTTTTAATTAATACGCCGAATTCACACGAAGATTTTGGTGCCGACCGGCATGTTTGCAGTGATCGCTTTGTACCGATCGCTCACGTCGGTTCGACGAAGACGGACAAAACACGTATTCGTGACCACCTCCTCGATGTCGGTGACTTCGAGCGTACTTATCTTCGTCCGCTTCGGGAATTCCACAGAGTTCTTCGAAAACAACTTCGTCTTCCTGAACTTGTTCAGCTCGTCGGAAACAAACCG
>NW_022690038.1:0-1426 GCF_011630105.1 Anneissia japonica | reverse complement strand
CTTGGCGTTCTCTTTCCTCTCTTTATTATTTTTATTTCGACGGATGACGTAATGATGTCGTCATGTGTACTCGGAATCGTTATTCACCTCTTCGCGACGTACATCAGGAACACCATGTCTTCGATGTCGTCGGGATCAATGACTTTCGATCGTCTGACCGCATCCAGTTCCTCTTTTCGTTCGGTGCGCACGGTCAGCAGCAGGGACAGCGCGTGCGAGAGAATCCAGCAGGCGACGGTCGCCCACCAGTAGGCGGCGAACGGCAGCAGCGAGACGAACGACTGCAGAGGCGCCACGTGAAAGAAGAGGCCGGCGACGGCCACGCACGCGCGAGACGCCGGCGACGCATCGGCGAGGACGGCGGCAGGAAGCACGACGGACGCGATCAGAATCAGAGTTCGAATCCAGAGCTTCCGTTTCGGCGGCTCAGAGTACGCCCATTCCAAGTACATGGCGGACAGCTGGCACGTGAACACCCTTCTCCAGAACATCTCGCGCTCGACCGACTGGCGCGGCAACTTCGTCCCGGACACATTGCCCCGGTAGCCGAGCACTCGCACGTACGTCTCAAAGTCGGGAGGCGCCGGTCTGCTTTCCGAGAGGACGCTGTCGAAGTGATAACGGAGCACGTTCGCCGCGACGTCGGCCATCCTGTTCGCGCCGAACGTCCATTCGAGGAAGACAAACGGCAGGAATGACAGGACGAAGAAGCGCTCCGACACAGATTACAACCTTCATCAGCCCGTCGGATCCAGTTCGCGGTTGCAAGTGCGGGGGACACTCTTCCTGACCGACGACGTAAGTTTCGTGGCATCCGTACTTCCTGTATCTCTTGACGGCGAACGTCTCGTAGAACAGGAACGGGAAGGCGGCGCACGCGATCATCGTCAGACTGGCTCTCCTCGCGAACTTGGATCTCACCAACCACACGGTGGACGCGGACGCCACCCGTTGGATGGAACGCAAGCGTCTCAGACTCATGTTGCCCGGAATATCACGTCTCCTTCGAAGACTGTAAATACTTCCCTGACCATGCCGTCTTGCGTCGCGTGCTCGAACGTCGTGTGCCCGATCCTGAAGAGTGGCGGCGGAGGGAAGCTTCGGTCGGACGGCACGGTCGTCGTCGTGCGGAACGCCGATCCGCCTGCGAAGTTGCCGTCCTCGTCGTAGCACCTGACGTACGCGTAATCTCCGACGTCGTTCAACGTGCATTTTCCTTCCGAACACAAGACCGAAGCAAGCATCGAAAAATCGCCCGTGGCATGCATGCTGCACGTCGCCGATCCAGGTAGAACCGCGAGCACGGCGATCACCTTTCCTTCCGACACAGTCAGCTTCGAAACCGCCCCGGTGCCCAAGAGTTCGACATCGTCGACTGCCAGGTCGGGCGTGAAAGCACACAGCATCGCCAGAAATGTCGCCGACG
>NW_022690037.1:9549-23905 GCF_011630105.1 Anneissia japonica | reverse complement strand
TTGATATATAATTACATATTCTAACTGGATTCTAGACCCAGGCATATGTATATATCGTGTCTGTATTTAACATATTATTTCAATCTTTGTCAATCTAAAGTCGAATGTACAGTATGGCCTAGTCCCTGACCCTTTTAAGTTCAGCACTTGGATATGCTCATCTTCATAAGACTTCTATGAATGGATACCTTGTTTGAAGCAAGAAGCCAAGTTGTCCTTATCCAGTACCGCTCGTTTATTTTATTCGTGTGGGAAACTTTTAACATAACTTTCACCACTGTATATTTTCATTATATTGTCATAAAGAATATATCTGCCATGGTTTTTGGGAAGAATTTGCATTTTTCTACAGAGGTTAATGACATTTTGACCTTTAGATACGTCAATTTCTCCACACGTTTTAAAATTGAATGGTTGGAAAATCTACAGGCTACATTTTAATACGAATTACGAAATACGAAATACGAAGAACTTTATTGCAATCTCTCATTCAAAATTGAAGTTTAACAAAAGGGGAGAAAAACATTACAAAACAACTTCACAACCCCGCTGAACACATAAATATTCTACAATAAAGGCATTACAATTAATTCAAGTACAAAAATAAATAATTCGCTAAATATTTAAAATTTAAATGACATTTAATTTACAATGAAGATAAAAAATTATTGCAACAGGAAATCTATAAGAAAATTCAGACTGACACCTAAACCAACCAAAAGACTGGCTTGCGAAAAGGAAAAGGAAAAACTCGTTTAAAAATACCTCGCCAGAGAGGAGGGCCCGGGTGTACAGGGATGACCTACCAGTTATTAAACAAACCAGTATTTGTTATAAAATTCTTCGAACGCGCGGTTTTTATTCTAGGGAGAGAAAATACCACCAACATGCAAATCTATCCAATAAATCATGAGTTATGAACCTAAATGTTAACCCCTACCCCAAACATCGCCATTGATTACACAAGTAATCAAAAATGACAGTAATACATTTAATCAATTTATACATTTTTCTTGTTAATATCATTTTTGATATTCCATATGCTTATTAATAATAGAAAATACTAATTGGTATCAAATCTACTCACAACTGTAAATTTGTAAACGTTTGTGAGTGAATTGGGAATAAATATACAACTTTTCTGTGTAGGTCGATGAACTTTTGACCTCTAGTTGCGTCAATTTCTGCCTGTTTCAAAACTTTCTAAATTTGAATGACTGAATAATCTATAGGCTAAATGTTGATACCAACATCATACAAATCCATTGAGTAAATCAAAGAGTTATGAGCATTTAATCTTACCCCTTACCCCAAAAACTGTTGTTGATTACAAATTCTAAGATTATAACACAATGACAGTAGTACATTTAATCAATTTATACATTTTTCTTGTTAATATCATTGTTTTATATTCCATATGCTTATTTATAATAGAAAATACTAATTGGTATCAAATCTACTCACAACTGTAGATTTGTAAACGTTTGTGAGTGAATTGGGAATAAATTTACAAATTTTCTGTGGAGGTCAATGACCTTTTGACCTCTAGCTACGTCAATTTCTGCCTGTTTCAAATTTTTGTCAATTTGAATAACTGACCAATCTATAGGCTAAATGTTGATACCAACATCATACAAATCCATTGACTAAATTAAGAGTTATGAGCATAAAAGTTACCCCCTACCCCAAAAACTGTTGTTGATTACAAATTTCTCGGATCATAAACATTGACAATAATACATAATGCATTTTAATTTTTTTCTTGTTAACCACAATTTTTGTATTCCATATGTTAATAACTAAAAGAAAAAACACAATTTTGTATCAAATACATCTAAAATTAGACATATGACACTGAAGTTTATTGATATTTTATGAAAAAAATTTGCATTTTAGAAAAAGGTCGATGACCTTTTAACCTCTAGTGACGTTAATAATTGTCGAATTAATTTTATTTAAACTGCATATGATTTAGAAACATATATACTACACATTTCTCTACCAAAATAACATTGATGGGATTTTTAATTCACAGGTTATGGGCATAAATGTTACCCCTCCCCCCAAAAAAGTATTGACCATAAAACACTAACGACCATTACAAATGACGCGAGTACATACAATGCATCCCTATATTTTTCTTGTTAACATCAATTTTTTTGTTCTATATGCCCGTAGGAACAAAATGATACCATTTCGGGACGTCGACTGGGCTTCAACGTCGCCTTAGATGGGGACGTAAGGGAAGTTCTTCTGTACAAGAAAATTGTTATGTAAAGCTTATGCAAAAATAGTAAAAATAAATTAAATACGAATTATTCGCGCGTAACGCCTTCGGGCCGGGCATTAATTGGCTAAAATTGCTATTCTTGCAACCGTGTGGTGGCATTAGAATAGCATATTTAACACAGGATTGGGAGCTCTGCTTGTTAGAGTATGTGTGCATGCTCCTCTTCGCTGCGTCTCAATACCATAAGTGCTTGGAAGCTTGAGTGTGGCGTTTATTCCAGAGCGGCGCTTATAAGAAAGATATTGGCATGGCACTTTCCATGCCCGTTCCCATGTTACCTATTTCACGTATTACCGTATGCCTATCATAGGTCATATCATCGTAAAAAAAACACGTTTATAATCAAAGGCTTGTGTCTTCATTGTGTTATTTATTCATTTTAACACTGTATACATTGTATTTAAAACCCTGTTCTATTACACTCTGCATTAAGCGCCGCGGCGCTTATTCTAGAGCGGCGCTTAACGAAAACAAAAAAATCACGTTTGTGGTGCGGTGCTTATTCGAGCATTTTGTTAATCGCCCTTGTAATAATGTGTCCTAGGAAGAGATTTTTATTTCACGATATGGTTTTTCTCTATAAATGTGTTAACTCGTACTTTAGTTGTGATCTTGTACATCTGTTTGGTTTGCATGTTAATTCTAAAAGTCTTCGTTCCTGTCCTACCTTTAATGTCCCCTTTTGTAGAGTTTGTAGAGATGTCTGTAAACGTAGTTTTATTTATAGACTTTCTCTTCAATATAATTCTCTTATTTTAACCTCTAATATTGACATTTTTCACAATAGTTTGTCTATATTTTGTTCTATTATTATTAATCATTTGAATAGGTGAGATTTTTGTACTCTTTCGTCTATATATTTGATATATTTAAATTTTATATATTTTACCAGCCTGTTAGTGGCGATGATTCGCTGTTGGTCTGTTGAAATGAAATAAATAAACAAATACAATTAACGGTAGCCGAATTTTGTTGCTGCTGGCGAATCGTGATTGCAAACCTTAATGGTTATAAGTTTTATTATAGACTTGATTCATTATTGTCATATTTTTCTACTAACTTACGGTACTAGCTACAACCCTTAATACAATGGCAACCCCAAGCCCCAGCATACCCTGCCCCAGCATACCCTGCATTTTACCTTACGGTTCGCCAACTGTTTATTTAAATAATAAACAATACTTAATTGATACAGGTCTCCCTCCAATTAAAGACCACTTTTGGGACCACGGATTCCATGGTCTTTAGCAGGTTTGATCTGTAATTATAATAAAAATGATAAAAGACATTAGTTATTTTGGAGGGGTCTTTAACTATAGGGAGACCTGTAGTTTTAAATGCTGTTAGCTCTCAGATGTAAATATATATTTAAAAAGTATCACTGACTTTGGTTACTTTCAAAGACAAATTTTGATTCAATATTCCGCCAAGTCAAATGGGTTTGCAGAGGATCCACGAACAAATTGGGGGTCCGCGAAAATATTTGGGGTCCACTAGATGTTAGACCAATTTTTTATGATTCCACTGTCTTGTCCTACAACAGTGTTGTAAACATATTACTGCTAATCAGTTGGTGCCTTATCAATAATTAAATAGCTTTAACATAGGCATAGATTTTACTCACTGTAAATTGTTTTAACTGGCGTTATATTTTAATTCCAATATGTTGTTGCTGATGTGCTGGCCCTAAATCATATTATATTTGTTTTTATGTATGCATTATGTAAAGATGTTTAGAGTCTGTGTTTTTTTACTTATCTTTTCTGGGGTCATCCCAACTTTAATTATTAGACACATCATTGCATATAAAAATATTTCAGTAAATTTGTTTGAAAATCAAAATGCCCAGTCAACATTAATGCGAGATAGCAATATAAAATACTATAAAATTTTCAGCAAACGATTGTCAAAGAGGTCGTTGATTTAAAATTATTTAATTAGTTTTCTTTTCAATTATTTTCTATTACGTTCTTAAAGAAAAAAGATGTTAATTAATGTAAACGTTTCCTGTATCAAGAACAACAATTATAAACTTTGTTTCAATACCATAATTAAAGGTAAAATTAGGAGAATGACCCATAACTTGCAGCGTCCTTGTGCTGAATTGCGTATGGGCGTGGTCCGTGGCTACCTGCAGCCGTAAAGAGGCGCTTCATGGTAGCTACATGTTCACATCATTCCACAACGAAAGATGCAGAAATAAACCATAACATCGGGGCTATCCGAAAAATACAATGGGTTCTTTAAAGTGCAAAAGAGCCAAATGTATACACTGGACCTTCATTTTAAGTATTTATTCGAGAAGACTGGTTCGAACCGAACCAATGGGCTAAGATCGGCTGGAACCAGCAGCTACCGATAAAATAATTGTGTAAAGACAGCAAAGGATACGGTACTTTTGCGTTTACTTAGGCGTTAGTCCTCTGCTGTCTGCGGTATAACATACTCTTTAAGCCAAAACATATCCCTGGGGTAGAAATATATTTCAGTACTGTAGCAGATGTACTTTCACGTCTCCAAATCGATAAAGCACGTATACACCTTTTCCGTTTTTAGAACCAAATCCCTTCAACGTGCCACCACCGGGGCTATACATAATTACTTTACTTGGTTTTCAACGTTCATCTTCTACTTTATTTCGCAGGGTTCCTTGTTGATGATTCGGTAGTTGGGCGAAACCTGAGCCCTATGGCTCGTCGTTTGGCATCATCGTCATAAACCGCGACCTCCAAAAAAGCGTACCTACGCAACTGGAACCTGCTTCATGAGACCCTGATTAATTTTTAGTGAAGAAAATATTAAGGGAAATCCACTCCATTGCCAAGTCACCTGATTCTCGCTTACCCATAACACTGGACATCCTGCGTCGGATGGTCGTGACCCTAGACCATACTTTTTTGGGTGCGTGCCCATTATGCTGATGGGCTTGAGGGCGTTTGGCACCCAAACACTTTCTGGTGTACATAATCACTATGTAAAGTATTTACATTTTATTCCACTATGGATTAAGCAACGTTTTTTTTTTTGTTTTTGTTTTTTTTTTTTATTCATTTCTTTTATTGGTTACAGAAAAAAAAAACAAAGACAGAATACATCATAGTAAATTCAAAGTGAAAACAAAAGTTACAAAACTAAAAAACGATTGTGGTGACGCGCAGCAGGTAGAACTTAAAGAACTTTAATAATGAAGTAAAAGAACTCCATTTCTTAATATTTTTTTCTTTTTCTGTTATAGCTTTCTCTATTGATATTTTTTATCTTAAGGATTAAGCAACTTTTCCAATACAATACAATAATGTATAATATTTCTATTGTAGTATTTTAATGTTCAAGTATATGCTTAACTGAATGTTAATGCATCATTTGGATGTATCGTTTGGATGTATTAAGTGTATGCTATTTTGTTTACAATAAGTCCTTATGTTAGATTAGGGGCAGTACAGTGCATTATACAGTATGACTATCTGTGAGCGGCTGCCCCTACCTCTTACTGTAGGCCTACGTTGTACAATTCGTCGTTATTAAAATGACATATTATTATCATCATATACATGAGTGTTTGATAACGACTCTTTTATTTTGCGTAGCATGGGCTTGCGTGTTTGTCCGTGTGATGCAAAAAGAGTTCAGATCTTTAGTGTTTAGAAAGTCAATTGATAGCGGCAATCATCAGGTAATGCCAGTGAGATATAGGCCTACTAAGACGTGGGGGTCCGTGAAGGCTATTGAGATGTCCCGAGGGGGTCTGCGAATACAAAAAAAAAAAAAAAAAATAGGTTTAGAGCCAGCCATAAGGTGTTTATTATTATATAATAATAATATTGATTTATATATTTTTTTGTTTTATACCTGGATTTTTAACAAATCAGGGAATAAAAGATTTCCGGGCATCTAGAAGTGCATCTGACATAAAAATGTGTACCCCTGCCCCCAACCCTTCAGGGGCTGAGGTGGTTTCTATTTCGAATTCCAGTATCTGTCACTTTTTAATGTTGTACTTTTGCTGCGAATTATCTTCTATCTATAATCGTATTGTTGGGATATCGACAGTGAGTACTGTTAAGGCATGGGGGTACATGAAGACTTTTAATATGTTCCGAGGAGTCCGTGTTTAGAACTAGCCATAAGGTGTTTGTAATTTAAGCACCACTTATAGATTCAACTTTTCATACTTTTTCGGCATGGTAGGGTTCATTGGGAGAGTTTTATGACATGGTATCGCCCAAATTGTGCATTTATATCCCATTATTAAAGATTGACAATCAAAACATGCCTAACATTATTTGTATAGGCAAATTATTATTTTTGTTTGGTGTCCCAAAAAGGAGCTATAATGTAATATTTTTTATAGCGTTTGTGATAATAATATAATCCTAAATTTCTCTAATCTTTCATGATTGATTTACTGTGTTCCAAAAACAGAGCTCATTGTCAATAATCTAAAATAGATAGTTCTATTAATATACCGCTGTCTACTTCAAATATTTTAATTTGTTCTTAATGCTTGATTTGGTTTGTGTTTTCCTCTTGTAACTCATCATACTCCGTTAAGCAAAATGTAACAGGACGTTAAGATTCCCTTTTCTCCACGTCCATGTGCCTACATTGTCAATTAAAGACGCATGGAGAGAGGTCATTTTCTGTTCTTTAATTCACTGTCACATAATGTTCAGAGACTATATTTGATGATCTTGAATCGCCTTCATAAAGCATTCAGTATTTTTTTTTTATCACTTCCCTATATTTCTGTAGGTTTCCTTTCTACCACTTTCTTTTACGTTAAACAATTTATTTTGGTTGTTCTTTTCTGTTTTCCTTGAAAACCCATAGGCCTATATAATATACAGTAACAAGCACACAGCCAAGACCACTGACCATCATCATCATCATCATCATCATCATCATCATCATCATCATCATCATCATCATCATCATCATCATCATCATCATCATCATCATCATCATCATCATCATTCATCATCATATCTTTATTTGGTAAATAATGGCCCCTGGCCCATTTTACAAACCATAGGTTTATACCATATTCGGAAATGGTATATTCTTTTTTTTTTTAAATGCTTTCTTTAAATTAATAGATAGATGACGTATTTTATGAAAATTATAATTTACAAAAATATCACTGAGTGAAAAATAAGTTTAACTCGGGAATGTATTGCTTTCTCAGGCCTTTCTAAAAAGGACACACAAACAGGAAATGGGTTTCGTCTTCAATAACACAATTATCGCAAAATAAACATATTCTACTTTCTCTAATAATAATCATATGACGACCTCTTTCTATTAATAAATTATGGTTTGACAAAAGAAATACTGAAATTGTTGTTCTGAGTTTAAAATTTCAATGAAAAATATATTTGATAAGGGAATTTAATATATTTAGTTTGCTATAAAATGTTAATTTTATGTTATCTTTTATCATTTCATTTCGTGTTTACAGTGCAATGCCCCAAACTCTCTCTGAAAAAAAATTACTACGAAATTCTCATTTAAAGGCGAGTCCCACATGTACCCAATTATGTTATCTTTTATCATTTCATTTCGTGTTTACAGTGCAATGCCCCAAACTCTCTCTGAAAAAAAATTACTACGAAATTCTCATTTAAAGGCGAGTCCCACATGTACCCAATTCCAAACATATTTAAAATCGATTTTATTCCAAACGTCCAACAGTCGGTTCCGTTTTCAGCCCACAATCTTTGCCTTTGATAACCAAGAATTTTCCATCATATTAATTTTTATCCAGTAACTCATCATTTTAATAATGTGATAAAATTTAATGGGGAACCTTCCCAATTCATTTCTTACTCCCTCATTTGGAGCGGACCGCTGGACATTTAGTACAAATTTACAATGTCTTAAATAAACGTTTTCTATAAATGTTAAGTTATTATACTCCCAAAGCTCACTACCGTACAATAGTATAGGCATTACTTGGCTGTCAAAAAGTGTTAATTGTATTTCCGCAAAAGTTAATCCAATGTTATACATTTTCTTTCTGAGGCTAAACATGGCTCTTCCTCCCTTCTCTGTTTGACGCAACCCCCCCCCCATAACTTTCCATGTGCCCCTGTTATTAAAATGAAAACCCAAATATTTATATTCTTTAACCACTTCTAATTCTACCCCATCTACAGTCCATTTTTCATATTTTACCCATCAATGCCCCTTTTCGAAATACCATAATTTTTGTTTTTGATTTATTAATTTCTAATTTATTTGTAATACACTATTTTTGCAATTTAATTGTTTTTTTAAACCAATTTTGGGAAAAGAAAATCAAATCAAATCGTCGGCATATAATAAATGTGAAATGGTTTGATTATTTATTGAACAAAATGTAGATCGTTTTTTAATAGAGCGTCTTTGAAATCATTTGGAAAAATAATGGAAAGTAATGGTGATAACAAACAGCCTTAGCTTTTATTTTTATTTATTGTGTATGTGTACATAGACTTTAAAAGTTTAATGATTTTTATCGCCATTTTGATATCATTTAATTTTTTAAACAAAGTTACCTTATCTATGCAATCAAATGCTTGTTTGAAATCTACAAACGCACTACAATTTTCCTTTCTTATTTTGTAAAAACTTTTTTACTAATGTGTCGAGGACGAAAGAGTTGGTGGTTGTGCTATAATTTTTCCGAAACCCGGCTTGCTCTTCCGATATCATTTTTCTTTCAGTCCACTCTCTTATTCTACTTTTTATTATTCTCACAAAAGTTTTGCTAAGTATTGACAGAAGCGTGATTGGTCGGTAGTTTTCGGGTCATTTAATTCATTTTCCTTATGTATGGGTACAGGACTACAATAATTCCATAGAACCACTGTTTTGGAAATTGACTTAAGTTTAACATTTTATTAAAAATTAAAACAATAGTCCAAAAAACTTATTGACAGTTGTTTATTAATATTTGGGGTTAGGCTATCTAAACCAGGGGCTTTGTGACTGTTTAACTGTTTTATACTATCTACAACTTCATCCAGTGTTATATTCTTTATTAAATTTTGTGCATCTTCATCAAGTATCTCATCTATTATTTTATTTGGTTGATCATAATTATTATTATGTTGCTTATTAAATATTGACTGGAAATGTTCAAACCATTGTGCACATGAAATATTTGTTTCACCATATTTTTTTTATTTTTAAAGATATTCCAGAATTTGTTGCCATTACCATGCAAATTAGAAATAATATACCCTTCTTCTTTTATCTCGTAAGACGTTTTCTTAAACTTAATTTTATTTTTGTATTCTTTTTTAGTATTTATGTATGTATTATACATTTCATCAAATCAAAATTTTCTAAATGATCTCAAAGCTATACGCATTCTTGCCCGGAGATTCTTGCATTCATTATCAAACCATTTATTTGAGTTTTTGGTATTGTTGTTACTTCTACTTGGATTTTCTATTTTTTTTTATCTAAATTATATATTGCTTTTGTTAACCAGTGTTTCGCAATCCTCTATTTTAATATTTTTTTTCGGATTTGGTCTAGTTCTTTATCAATAGACTTATTATTTATAAACTCATTTTATTTTTATTTCTTCGTTCCAAATATATTTAGATTGTGTGACCATGTCATACCTTCAATGCTGCTTATTCTAATGCGGATATGTTTTATTCAAATAGGAGATGTTTTAAAACATTACGGTATTTTATGCACCCTGTCCACTATTTCAATAGAATGTTAAAAATGGGTGTGTGTATTTTGCTAATTTTTTCTATTGTGCAATCATTTTCAGATTTAAGTAGGCCTTCATTTTTGTATTTATGTTGAAGACAAACACCCAACACGAACTTCCAACTAGGCCTAGTGCTTTTTACAAATCAATTTGAGTGAATGTGATATGGTATCAGTTTCTTGTATTTATACGGAACGCAACGAAATAGACAACACAGTGACATTCAACGACAACTATATTTAATTTCGATGTTTCATTTTTTTTCTCCCAACACTACATAACATTCATAGTTTGAGTATAAATGCAACGATTTATTCTCGTTTAGCTTACACATCAGTAAAACAGACATCACCATAAATAAAGCCATTCTTGTAGTGGGCTCTAAGTTGCGTTGATATTTTATTAACGTGCTGAATCAGGGGTGGTGCCAGTATCCCCGACGGAGGACCAAACCGACGATAGCGTAAGTGGGCGTTGCCAGATATCTAAAAAAAATATATATTTATATTTTCTTCTCGACCAATTGTGTTTTCTTTCCCAAAGGGGAAGAGGAGCTCACCAAAAGGGAGGGCCCTTACCCCGACTCTCTTCACTAACGCCACCCCTGTGCTAAATAAATGCGTATGTGTGTTTACATTTACCAATTACATTAAATAACAAAGTTACGTACCGAAAATGACCAAACACGCACCAGACAGCGCTTATATAATTTTTGTTTCTTTTTCAAGGTCCTTATTTTTCAGAGAGGCGCTTATTACACTGTATTAGGCCTACTACTTCATAATATTAACACTTTCTGCAATGTAAGTATTATTATTTCCGAGAGAAAAACCACATTGGGTTTCAATGATAATTTACGAAACATCATGTTTCTTTTTCTCCATTTTCTTTAATAATTTTATAATATCATAGAAAATTTATCTACAATTAGAAAAAAAATGTAGTGGAAATTCCTCACTGTTAATGACATAAATATGCCTGGAATAATTAATAAGCCATTGTTTATTCGAAAAGAGGCACTATTTGATCATTTACGGTAAGCGACATAAAAATAGATTATATATTAAACGTCGATAAAACAATGATATATAATAAACCGTAGACTTATCTCGAGTGCGCATAGTAAAACCTGTTTCTCGTGTTGGCTGGTCTGCATGATGTCCACGTAAAAATGACCCACTCTCCTCACAATCGTTTGACTGGCAGGGTTATTAACAGAGATTAAATTTTTAACAAATTTAAACAGGATAAAATATATTAGGTGAATCTTAAACCTGTTTACATGGTCCTGTTACACGTTTAAATTACAGGAACTTAAACTACGATATAAATATGTTATATTATTAAACGTCAAAAAAACAATTATATATAAACCACACTTATCTCGATACGTGTAAGTACAACCTGTTTCTCGTATTGGCTTTGTCCGCATGTGATGGCCTCGTAAAAATGATCCACTCTCCTCACAGTCGTTAGACTGGCGAAGGTTATTCACTCAAAGTACAAGTACCTGTACTGTACTTTTTTTCAACTTTCAAACAACAATTTAATCATTATAAAACATATCAGGTAGATCTTCAACCTGTTTTACATGATCCTGTTAAACGTTCAACTTACAGCAATTTAAACTACAATGATTATATAAATAGATTATATATAAAACGTCGACAAAACAATGCTATAAAACGTACACCTATCTCGAGTGCCTATTAAAGTATAAAACCTCTCGTTTTGGCTTTGTCTGCATGATGGCTAAGCAAAAATGACACCAGACTCCTTACAGTCGTTAGACTAGCTAAGGCTATGCACTCATATTACTTTTTTTCGAAGAAATTTAAACTGGATAAAACACATCAGGTATTTTAAAACCTGTTTTCATGGTCCTGTTAAACGTTACAATTACTGATACTTTAACTATTAAAAATTAATTAAACCTCAAGAAAACAACAACAATAATAATATAATAAAAATATTAATAATAATAATAATAATATAATAATAATAATAATGATAATGATAATGATAATTATGATGATGATAATAATAAGAATAAGAATAATAATAATAATATTAATAATAATAATAATAATAATAATAATAATAATAATAATAATAATAATAATAATAATAATAATAATAAGATAAACCGTACAATTATCTCGAGTGCCTATAAGTAACTTGTTTCTTGTTTAATATAAATTAATGACAGTTCACTCCAAGAGAAATTGATACAGCTAAGATTGTTAAAAACAAATAAATATATAAATAAATAAAGGTGCGCAAGATTCTTAAATAGAGTGCAGTACAGTATGTATTATATGATTCGAGTGTTTCGTTATACATAAAACAGAAGGCTTATAATAAGTAATGCCTAAGTAATATCTATTTCACAATATCTAAATAAAATACAATATAGTTGAAATGTAAAATGGTAACATTAAGGCACTGTATTACGATGACGTTGATACAGGGACCGTATAGAGTTATTATTAGCATGATAATGCTTTGACGCGATATTGAATCACTAAAGTTCACTTAAGACAATCATTATACTTGTGTTAAAATAATGTATAACCGCCATTATATGTCTATACAGTGCAATATTATTCTACTAAAGGTAGTTCTGTAGAAACTGTACCAATCAGACTGGGCTTAAACATAAAATTAAACTCGATATTAGTGTACAGTGTATCTAATTATCTACCGGTACTCGTTTAATACTACTCTTCCCTAACCCGGAGCGAAACGGCGAAAACGTCACAGAATCATGTGTAGGCCTTATGTATGTAGGCCTACGCCGCATCATGTGGTTGAAGCCATACGACACTCAGTTTTGTGGTCGTTCAGAATAGCATCTGTCTCTTATACACATCTAGATGTGTATAAGAGACAGATGATCTCAAAGCTATACGCATTCTTGCCCGGAGATTCTTGCATTCATTATCAAACCATTTATTTGAGTTTTTGGTATTGTTGTTACTTCTACTTGGATTTTCTATTTTTTGTCCCTAAATTATATATTGCTTTTGTTAACAAGAGTTTCGCAATCCTCTATTTTAATAATTTTTTTTTTCGATTTGGTCTAGTTCTTTATCAATAGACTTATTATTTATAAACTCCTCATTTATTTCTATTTCTTCGTTCCAAATATATTTAGATTGCGTGACCATTTCATACCTTCAATGCTGCTTATTCTAATGCGGATATGTTTTAGTCAAATAGGCGATGTTTTAAAACATTACGGTATTTTATGCACCCTGTCCACTATGTTAAAAATGGATGTGTGTATTTTGCTAATTTTTTCTATTGTGCAATCATTTTCAGATTTAAGTAGGCCTTCATTTTTATATTTATGTTGAAGACAAACACCCAACACGAACTTCCAACTAGGCCTAGTGCTTTTTACAAATCAATTTGAATGAATGTGAATGTGATATGGTATCAGTTTCTTGTATTTATACGGAACGCAACGAAATAGACAACACACAGTGACATTCAACGACAACTATATTTAATTTCGATGTTTCATTTTTTTCTCCCAACACTACATAACATTCATAGTCTGAGTATAAATGCAACGATTTATTCTCGTTTAGCTTACACATCAGTAAAACAGACATCATCATAAATAAAGCCATTCTGGTAGTGGGCTCTAAGTTGCGTTGATATTTTATTAACGTGCTGAATCAGGGGTGGTGCCAGTATCCCCGACGGAGGACCAAAATCTCCGACGATAGCGTAAGTGGGCGTTGCCAGATATCTAAAAAAATATATTTATATTTTCTTCTCGACCAATTGTGTTTTCTTTCCCAAAGGGGAAGAGGAGCTCACCAAAAAGGAGGGCCCTTACCCCGACTCTCTTCACTAACGCCACCCCTGTGCTAAATAAATGCGTATGTGTGTTTACATTTACCAATTACATTAAACAACAAAGTTACGTACCGAAAATGACCAAACACGCACCAGACAGCGCTTATATAATTTTTGTTTCTTTTTCAAGGTCCTTATTTTTCAGAGAGGCGCTTATTACACTGTATTAGGCCTACTAATTCATAATATTAACACTATGCTTTCTGCAATGTTACAGATTATTATTTCCGAGAGAAAAACCACATTGGGTTTCAATGATAATTTACGAAACATCATGTTTCTTTTTCTCCATTTTTAAAAATAATTTTATAATATCATAGAAAATTTATCTAAAATTAGAAAAATATGTAGTGGAAAATCCTCACTGTTAATGACATAAACACGCCTTGAATAATTAATAAGCCACTGTTTATTCGAAAGAGGCACTATTCGATCATTTGCGGTAAGCGACATAAAAATAGATTATATATTAAACGTCGATAAAA
>NW_022690037.1:0-9349 GCF_011630105.1 Anneissia japonica | reverse complement strand
TTAATGTAACATTCAATAGATTTGAAGAATATAAAGAATTTGCTACAGGCATAGGCGTAGATCCCGCGGGGATGGGGATATATTTGACAAAGGGGGGGGGGATTGTCCATTGTATCATCCCCCCCCCCCAATATTTTGACTATGTATGGGATAAAATGGAGCTTTACACACTTCAAAAGACTTTCTGAAATAATTTGCACTGTCTTATGCGCTTACAAAGATGAAAATTAGCATAATCTATTAATGTTGATAACAAAATTATTTTATCTGGAACCAAACTAAGCTCTTCTTTCCTTAGATGTATGTGCTTGCAAAGAGAGCCACATTTCACACTGAAGGTGTGTACGACATCAGTAATGTTATGTCAATTCCAAGAATGTTTAAGGTTATATCAGTTGATGAGGAATTTATTGATTAGGCCTATAATAGCAAATTGCATCAATTTATTTTGCAAAAACAAGGTTTCCAGCTTCAGAGGGGGGGGCACATCCCCTCTCCGCACAAGGGCACACTAACACCAGGCGCGTAACAGGGGTCTTGGGTCAGAGTGGGTATTTATTTTCCCGGTTAGTAATTTACCATACCCACCCCACTCCCCATATAGAAAACAATACGACATGGGGATTATCTTATTTATAATATATTCCACACACGTGTGTTTGAAACTAAATATAAGCATTTTCATCATGGTTTTATTTATTACAAACATACTCTTTCACCATCAATACACATTGAGGCCCTTCTTTTAGGTTAAAACGATCTATCTTAAATTTGTCTTTCTGGAGTTTGGGACTATCAGGCCTATGTGTTTAAATAGCTTAAAAGGATAAACCTAAAAAAAGCCCTAAAAAATGCGCGCGAAGTGCGCAAAATCCTTTTGTGTTTTTAATTCTAATTTCGTCGGAATTGATGAAAACTCCCTAAAATGTGCAATTTATAGAGGAAATTGGCCTAACGTAACAAGAAATGCGCGCAAAGAATTTGAGAATTTTAGGCACTTTTAGAGGATGTATTTGTCAAGGGATGGGGAAAGATTTTCCAAAGATGAATATTTTTCCCTTGTCCCCCGGTGTTTTTAATTCTAATTTCGTTGGAAATGATCAAAACTCCCTAAAATGTGCAATTTTTAGAGGAAATTGGCCCATGCTAACAAGAAATGTGCGCGAAGCGCGCGAAATTTGAGGTTTTTAGGCACTTTCATGGGATAAAAAGGGCGTTTATAAAAGGGTGGGGAAGATTTTTCAAAGATAGATATTTTCCCCTTGTCCCCCAGTGGTTAAGCCATCGGGCAGCATAGATCAAAGGAGTTATGACAGGTTTTAAAGTGGAGAAGGGGTTACAGGGTGTTGTGAGTCTGGTCATTATGATATCTTCCTTTTTATTTTTGTCTTTATTTTTCTCTTTTTCTTTCCTTTCCTTTTTCTTTCCTTTTCTTTTTCTCTTCTTTCTCTTTCCCTCCCTCTCCCCTCTTTCTTTTCGCTTATTACCCAGCCTGATACGACGGCTTGGTCAGCTCGGTAAAAACCGTCATGGGAGGGGCAGTTTTCCCCCTGTTCCCCCCCCCCACCCCGCGCCTGTTACGACACTTGCTAACACACCAATCATCCCCCCCCCCCAATGAAAAATATTTAATAATTCTACGCCACTGGCTACAGGTAGACCAGGCCCAATTAGGTTAGGCCATGCTGATTAGGCCAAGCCGTCACGGTAAAAGTGGCCGTCTTAAATAATTGTAGGCCGTCCAAAAGACGGCCGGACGGCTCGCTGGTTAAGCCTATGATTTACACATTCTGCTAAGTGGTCTTCGTTTGTGATCGCAGATTATTGATAACTTGTCAATTGTTACTTACAAGTTTCGAAGATTTGTCAAACCACTGAAGATACCCCTTTTCAGACCTGTTATTTTGTTATCATTCAAATACCTTGAAAACGAAAAGAACAGACAATATATTTATTAAGCGAAAATTAAACTATTTAGAACACAAATAGTGAGCTGTAGCCTACAGTAAATTTTGTGTAGTTTGACTCTTGGATTTGTTGTCAGGATTAAAAAATATCCATCTTCATACTTATAAATTTAGTCTATGAAGGGCATTATATGTATATGATTGTAATCATTAAACGTATCAGGATCGTAGGTTCACAATTCGTTGAATTGCATGTCTCTATCGAGAATTAAATCAATTACAAACTTTTAAAATAAGTGTTGAAAATTGTCATTACTTTGTAAATAATTAATGCTTATTATGGTGATTTATATTGTTTGTAACCGATAATTGAGCTAGCTGTGATCGGTATGTAACCGACATAAAAGGATAATCCTTAAGCAACATACATATTATGTAATACATCCTACATGTATTTAAGAATGCATATAAATTAATTTTAATTAATATTTTATGTGAAATAGGTAATGTGTGAAAACAATAAGTGGTGTAAAATTACTTGTTTGTAAAGTAATAGATTCTTGATATGGAATCGATTGTCATAAAACCAGTAATCGGTATGATTTTCATACTCAGTAATTAATACTCGTTATGTGATCAATCACAATGTATATTCAATTATTGATTTTGTGATCTATATAATTTGTTTGAGATTGGTAACTCAGTTGGTGTATTTTCGATAATACGTGAGTTTAGGCAGTGGTTTGTAATTGGTTTATAATATGTAGGCCCTACAAAGAAATTCTGCATTTGGTTAGTCAGACACAATACCGTGATGTTCGAAAAACGATTATTAAGGAAGCTAGAAGTGATTGGCATGCATCCCTTAGTTAAATGTGTATTTACAGGGGTTTAGCCAGAAAAACTAAATAGGCCGTCCAAAATGGCCAATAGCCATTACTTCCGACCAGTATGTATAACTTCAAACATAATGAAATGTTTTGAAAAACTATTGTTAGAGATTATGAAAAAACAAGTTAAATTCGATGATAGCACTCAGTTTGCATACTGTAATAACAGAGGAACTGATGATGCCTTACTTGTATTTCTAAATGACGTGTATAAACATTTGAAAAAGCCAAGAGCTTTTGTAAGGTCAGTATTTATAGATTTTTCAAGTGCCTTCAAAACTATTGTTCCATAGATATTACTAAAGAGACTGATTGAGCTCGATTTCTCTCCTAGAATTTTGTCATGTATTTTTAATTTCATGCTAGACAGACCACAGCGAGTTAAATGTAATAATATAATGTCAACAGCTATTAGCTTAAGTATTGGTGTTCCACAAGGATGTGTTTTATCCCCGTACCTGTTTCCTTTATACTCAAGCAGTTTTAAGATCCTTGATTCTAACTGCAAAATTATAAAATACGCATATGATACTGTAATTAGTGGATTTCTTGATAATGATGAAACTAGCTTTTTTGATGAAATTAAAAAGATTTTCTGAATGGTGCCAGCTCAATCATCTTAAATTGAACACTAAAAAAACCAAAGAAATGATCTTTGATTTCCGCAAAATAAACAATGCTCATGATATATTGTACATAGATAACCAGGAAGTTGAACAGGTTGAAAGCTATAAATACCTAAGCACTGTTGTTGATAATAAGCTCAAATGGGATAAACAAACTAAAATTACTATGACAAAATGCAAGCAAAGATTGTATTTTCTAAGAAAACTTAAGAAGCTTAATGTAGACAACACCATTCTTATCTTGTTTTACAATGCAATAATACAGAGTGTTTTAACTTACTGCTTAATCTGTACATATAAAAACCTGACTAAACAAAATATAAAAAAATTAGACTCCATCAGGAAGACTGTTAAGAAAATTGTTAAAGACGACATTATACATTTAGGTTATATTTATGAAAAATACACACTAGCTAAACTTAAGAAAATAATGAACGACACAACTCATCCACTACATAATGAATTTACTTTTAACAACTCAGGTTTCCGTCTAAATGTACCACCCACCACACGTTGCCGTTATAGAAACTCCTTTGTTCCCAACTCCATTCACCTTTATAATAACAATATTAATAGATAATTTGTAGTTTTAATTAGTAGTACAGTAGTAAGTTTAATGTGTTTTAGTTTAAGTTTAACGTGTAATTGTATTTAATTTTCTTTGCATGTTCATCTTGACTAGATATTGTTTGGTGCTAATTAGTTTCTATATTTTTGTAATTGTTTCTTTATTTATTATATGATATTTACACTTGTTACCTTGCAAATTGCAATTTCTGAGTTTTATTTCAGACAATAAAAGACTCTTGAATCTTGAATCTTGAATTAAAATGGCCAATAGGCGGGCCACGCCCATCTGTGAGAATCCCCACCGAATATTGGTACGAAACCAACGTACATTCAATCAGTAAATGTTGTTTTTATCAAATTAAAATTTGATTTAGCTTTAGTTTAATGTAACATTCGATAGATTTGAAGATTATAAAGAATTTGCTACAGGTAGACCAGGCCCAATTAGGTTCGGCCGAGCTGATTAGGCCAAGCCGTCCAAGCCGTCACGGTAAAAGTTGCTGTCTTAAACAATTGTAGGCCGTCCAAAAGACGGCCGGACGGCTCGCTGGCTAAGCCAGTGATTTACACATATTCTGCTAAGTAATCTTCGTTTGTGATCGCAGATTATTGATAACTTGTCAATTGTCACTTTAATACAACTTTCGAAGATTTGTCAAACCACTGAAGACACCCCTTTTCAAACCTGTTATTTTGTTATAATTCAAATACCTTGGAAACGAAAAAGAACTGACAATATAATTATTAAGCGAAAATAAACTAATTAGAACACAAATAGTGAGCTGTAGCCTACAGTAATTTTTTTTGTAGTTTGACTCTTGGATTTGTTTTCAGGATTAAAAAATATCCATCTTCATACTTATAAATTTAGTCTATGAAGGGCATTATATGTATATGATCGTTGGCCTATGTGGGCCTACCTAAATTAGAAAAAAAAAAAGCACGACAGATATTGTGTTAGCATTTGTTCCACTTCTTTTGAGTTCTTCAAGGTACAGTATAGCTCAGGACTGAATAAAACTACTATTCCATGAACAAATGGACGACGTATGGTTATGTGTAACAAAACTAATGACATTGACCTCGACGCATTTCGCCCTTTCGTAAACCCAATATTGAACCGTCGTGCCAAAAATGATGTAGTTAGCATGCAATAACATTTTGCGTTATCGTAAACGCGATCGGAGTTTGTGAAAAAGGAACGTAATCGTTCAAGCGAGGGATTTTCGATTTTGACGAACTTTTAGAGAGTTCTATAAATATGCCAAAACCGATATTGTCTTGATATTTTACAACAGAAAATACAAAGTTTAAAAGAAATAATGAAAAACTTTTAAAGATTACGACTAAGTCCTACTAATCATTTCGGTCATTTCGGTCGCGCTTCGTTTCGGTCGCGGTTTATTTCGAACAATGGAGCGCCGAAGGAGTTGCGAAAACGCAAAATCGTATATGCCTAGGCCCTATATATTATTATTAGTTCGTCAATCGGTTTATCATAGGCCTGTCAGGAAAAATTTGGTCCGGGGCAAAAATCGGTCCGGCGGACTGATTTTGGCCTCATAATTACTTGCCAAATGTAGTCCACATAAGCCAAAATCAGTCCGCTGAAATTTACTTTGCTGCACAGCGAACTTGGAAATATTACGTCCGCAATAGATTTTGGCGGAAAGAATAATTCCTAAGCTTTTACAGACGCGCATATGCTTATCTAGCCAATCACAATGATGTCCATAGCTGAAGCCTTAATTTGTATACATCACCCAATATATAAGAGTTTAAGATCAGCATGTACTTGTGTTTAGTTGATAGTAGAGCCTTCGCGGTTAGTGAACATTGGAATAACAGGAAGGAAAGACTTAGCTATGTACACGGATATACATTTTCTGTAGCTGTTGAATTTGAAACAGTGTTACAGTATATTTGCTATGAACAATTACATACTGCTCATTGAGATAAAATTTAATTTCATATTCATAACTCATACCGCCTCCACGCCTCATATATTTGGTAGAAAGAGATGGTGGATGCGTGGGTGAACGACGTGAAAGAGTATTTAAAATTTAACATGTAACATGTAGATTCCGCTACGCTAGACACAGCACAGTGGTTTTAAACAACCAATCCCAATGATGTCCATCGCTGAAGCCTGAATTTACAGACATCACCCTATATAAGAGTTTAAGATCATGATGTACAGTACAGTATTTGGCTTTTTTTGATAGCAGAGGCTTGAATGTAGGAATAAAGCCACCCCTGTCCAAAGCCACCCAACAATGGATTATACCATTGTAAGGTAGGGGTGGACAATGGGGTGTTTGTCTTCATGCTGGTCTACAATAGGTTTCTACACCCAGTTTCTAATTCATAATACACAACAGCTGACACAAAGACACTCCTAGCACTGCAGCAGAAACCTATTGTAGACCAGCATCAAGACAAACACCCCATTGTCCACCCCTACCTTACAATGGTATAATCAATTGTTCGGTGGCTTTGGACAGTGGTGGCTTTGGACAGGGGTGGCTTTATTCCGATTTCCAGAGGCTTCGA
Source organism: Anneissia japonica (assembly GCF_011630105.1). Classification (NCBI taxonomy): domain Eukaryota; kingdom Metazoa; phylum Echinodermata; class Crinoidea; order Comatulida; family Comatulidae; genus Anneissia; species Anneissia japonica. Next base: position 2,803 of record NW_022690037.1, on the reverse strand, counting down.
TGGTTATTTTCAGTGACAGGACCAACTAGCATACCCCCTTCTAAATCCACTCCTCATATATTTGGTAGAAGAGAGGGTGGGTGAACGTCGTGAAAGGGTTTGTGAAAATTAACATGTAGTTTCCGCTACGCTAGCTACAGCACAGTAATTTCAAACCACCAATCACAATGATGTCCAACGCTGAGGCCACCCTATGTAAGAGTTTAAGATCGGCATGTACAGTTATACTGTATTTGTGTTTAGTTGATAGTAGAGCCTTCGCGGTTAGTGAACATTGGAATAACAGGAAAGACTAAGCTATGTACACGGATATATAATACCTGTAGTTGTATTTTTAATAGTGTTACAGTATATTTGCTATGAATAATTACATACATTGAGATATGGTATTATTTATATTTCTCGTTTTTTGCGAGTCATTGATAATGCAAAGTGAACTGCTGAAACTGTATTTAATTAAGTGTGTTTTATTTTCTTTTTTGTGTCCTTTTTATTATGTTTTTTTAATCGGTTATATTGAAACAAATTGCTTTATAATTGATTTAAGACAGATTAGTCCTTGTTTAATAGAGAATTTCCAAACAATTATAGCAATATTTAGGCGATCAAATATGGTAATATATACACTACAATGTTATTGTTTGCATTATCTACATGTAAATGAGGTTATACATGATTGGATATTGAAGACACACCCCCACCCTGCATCCATACACAAACAAATTGAACCACTGAATATAGTCTCATATAAACCTAATAACAAACTGAATAGGAAAAACAAGTTCTATTTAGGCCTAAATAATAATTTATTACTTTCTACACTGTATATCTTTGTAAATATTATAATCTGCATGGGGACAATGTGCCTTATGAATTATCTAATTAGAATGACATGCCCTTGTTCAACAGAGAATTTCCAAACACTGGTAGCAATGACTAAGCGCTTAATCAGCGTAACAATAGACGTAGTGCAGTGCTCTTGCTTACAGTTTCTGAATGTGAATGAGATTATACGCGATTGGTTATTAAAGACACACCCCCATACTATTACTATAAACAAAATTAAACCGTTGAATACGGTCTCTCCTATAACTAATAACAAATTACATAGGAATACCACATACAGATACATTTATTTAACATTTATTAGTATTATATATTTACGTTTTATGATATATATTTTCAGTAAAATAGAATTTAATAATAGTAATGTCATCTGATAATAATCTTAGAGTTATAACATTAAATGTACGGGGTATACGTAAACTACGGAAACGAACAAGTATATTTAACTGGTGTAGGGAGTCAAAAGCGGACTTAATACTTCTTCAAGAGACTCATAGTATTAGCGAATTAGAAAATATTTGGAAACGAGAATGGGGTGGGAAACTGATATTTTCCCACGGAGAAAACAATAGTAGAGGTGTAGCCATAGTAATCCAAAATGGGAGTAACGCTGTAGTTACAAACAGCTACGGGGATGAAAATGGAAGAGTTATGGTTATGGAAATAATAAAAAGTGATTGTAAGTTTACAATAATAAATATCTATGCTCCAAATTTAGAAAAAATGCAAATACAATTTTTTGAAGATCTGAAAAATATTATTCTTGAAAGGCAGTCAAGTAATGAGGGAGATATCATACTTGGGGGAGACTTTAATTGTACATTAAAGGACATAGATAAAAGAGGTGGGATATCCAAGTCAAAACAAAGGTGATTAACAAAATTAGAGAAATTACAGATGTCTTCGATTTAACTGATATCTGGAGAGACATACACCCATCACAATGTAGATACACCTGGCGACAACATAAACCATTGATACAATGTAGGCTAGATTACTTCCTTATTAATAACAGGTTGAAAGAATTTATTAAAAATTGTGATATTTTACCTGGAATAAGAACCGATCATTCTGCAGTTTTAATTAATATTAAACTCCAAAAAGATTATATTAGAGGACCAGGTCACTGGAAATTAATTAATTCATATTTAGAAGATGCTAACTATGTAAATAAATTAAAAATATGCTTAAATGATTGGATTGAAGATACAACTATAGTAGATGATCAGGTTAAATGGGAGTGGATAAAATTTAAATGTAGGGACAAATCTATTCAATATTCAAAAAATCAGTGTAGAAATAAAAAATGTAGAATAAAAGAATTGAATTCTAAAATAACTAAATTAGACATTAAAGTTTCAGAAGAGCCAAGTGAAATTAATATGTCAGATTTAGATAAGGCTAAACAGGAGCTAGAAGAACTAGACCAAAACATTATAGAGGGTATTATTGTTAGATCAAGAATTAGGTGGGCAGAAGAGGGAGAAAAAAGTAATAAGTATTTTTTAGGTTTAGAAAAAATGAATAATAGAAAAAAACAGTGTACAAAATTAACTACAGATATAAATGTGGAAATAACTAACCCACACGAAATATTAAATTTACAGAGAGAATACTATAAAAAACTATACCAATCAAATATTAAAGTAAAAAAAAATTTAGCAAATAACGATTTTTTAAAAAGTGATAGTATTCCTGTTTTAGAGGAAGAAAACAATGTAAGTATGGAAGGAGACCTAACGAATATAGAATGCCTTAATGCTTTAAAATCTATGCCACAAAATAAAAGCCCTGGAAATGACGGTTTATCAAGTGAATGGTATTTAAAGTTCTGGGATAGCATAGGTCAAACAGTAGTTAAAACACTTCATATAGGATTAAAGAAGGGGATAATGACAGTATCGCAGAGACAAGCAGTGATTACTTTAATTGAAAAGGCCGGTAAAGACAGGTGTAA
>NW_022690036.1:5350-6255 GCF_011630105.1 Anneissia japonica | reverse complement strand
GTTACCAGAAGAGTGGGAATTCTTATGGAATTTAGAGGATGAGAGAATAGATTTCAAATTAGGGGTTGTCTTTTGGCTAGTAGGGGAGGGTCTCCAAAAAGGTGGCAAATAGATTTATCTTTATTGAGAATTTTATAGTCAGTTTTAAGTTGGCGGGTAAGAGAACTTATATTGGGATGGTAGTCGAAGACGATATGAATGCGGTTATTAGTAATATCTTTGGGTTTATAATCTAGAAGGGATTGTCGGGGACGGGTTGAGGCTTTAGAAATAGCTGATAGTATTAGTTTAAGGGGATAATCATTATTAAGAAAATGGCTAGTAAGTATGCCAATTTGTTTGTCATAATCATCCGAAGATGAGCAAATTCGTTTAATTCGTAGACACTGACTATAGACAATAGATTTTTTAAGGCTTAAAGGGTGGGAGCTGTGAAAGTTCAGAAATTTATGGTTATCAGTAGGTTTAGTGTATAAAGAGGATGTGATTATGTTGTTAGTAGTGATGCCTACAAGAACGTCTAAAAATGGAATTTTGAAAGGCGAAGTTTCAAAAGTAAATTTAATGTTAGAATGGAAGTTGTTAGCAAGTGATTTAAAAGCATTGAGGGTATCTTCACCTTGGGGCCAAATGAAGAAAACATCATCAATATAGCGAGCGTAGTGAAGGGGTTTAAGGTGAAAGGATGAAATAATAGCCGTCTCAATCTCGTGCATTAATGTTGTTAAAAGTGAAATGGTTATGCGTAAGAATGAATTTAGTAATGGCAATAATATAATTAATATGTTCGGCTGGCACACATTGTTTAGAAAGGAAATTATTAAGTGCTTGAATACCTTCTTCATGAGGGATGTTAGTATAGAGCGAAGTGACGTCCATAGTGACTAGGATAGATTGGTTAGGTA
>NW_022690036.1:2482-5188 GCF_011630105.1 Anneissia japonica | reverse complement strand
AGGGGGAATGATATTGAGCTGTTTGGATAAATTAAAAATTTCAATAGGCTTAAGTGCGCTGACATTGTAGTTAGTATTAGACAGTGATTTTAATTTATTATCAATAAGTTTAGGCAGTTTGTGGATTTTCGGGAGGGTATAAAACAAGCCAGGCTTGGGCTTAGATGGGATAAGGTTAACAATATCAGATTGATTATAAAATTCTAATTCATTGATAACAACACTAAGATCGTCTCTATACATAATGGTAGGATCAGCAGTGAGAAGTTCATAAAATTCCTGGTTTCCAAGTTGAGACTCAGCCTCCTTTTTATAGTCAAATTTATTAAGGATGGTGACGCAGTCTCCTTTATCCGCTTGTCGGAAAATGATATCAGGGTTGGACTTGAGTTCACTGATGGCTTTGCGTTGGGCTACTGGTAAATTGTGAGATGGTTTAGAATTAATGTTATTATTGATGAATTGATCCAACGAATCGATAAAAACATTTCTACCCTTTGGTGGGTTCCATTCTGTGTGTAGCTTCTTTTTTTGGTTATGTTGAATAGATATAGGATTTGGTTTATTGGTGGGGTTAATATTGTCTGTCTTGTTACCAAAGAATTCCTTCAGGGTAACTCTACGAGTGAACTGATGTAAATCAGCACATAAATTGACTGGATGAGGCTTGTTGGTAGGGCAGAAAGATAGGCCTTTCAATAGAACAGATTCTTGGTCAGTGGAAAGCGAATAGTTCGATAAGTTGGCAATACATTTATTCTTGGTGTGAGACTTGGGTTGAAAACGTTTCGGGAAGCAGCTGTACATTGATGAGTTGCCGGCATTTTTGACATGGCGTAGAAGTGGTTTTTCTTCGATCAAGTTGTCGAGCTTTTTAATTTTACGATTAAAGCAATTGTTAAGTTTATTTTTGTAGCCTGTCAGTAGGGAATCAGTTACGTTAGACTGATCAATCGTACTGGGTAAAAGACCAGAAAGTTTATCTTCAGAAACAGTAAGGAGATTGCAGATGTGTAGTTGTTTAGAATAAGCTGACTTCAAAGCAAGGTTCCTTAGTTGTTCAAGCACTTAATAATTTCCTTTCTAAACAATGTGTGCCAGCCGAACATATTAATGATATCATTGCCATTACTAAATTCATTCTTACGCATAACCATTTCACTTTTAACAACAGTCACTATCTTCAAATTAAGGGGACCGCTATGGACACGAAAATGGCTCCTAGCTATGCTAATGTTTTTATGCACGCGATTGAGACGGCTATTATTTCATCCTTTCACCTTAAACCCCTTCACTACGCTCGCTATATTGATGATGTTTTCTTCATTTGGCCCCACGGTGAAGATACCCTCAATGCTTTTAAATCACATGCTAACAACTTCCATTCTAACATTAAATTTACTTTTGAAACTTCGCCTTCCAAAATTCCATTTTTAGACGTTCTTGTAGGCATCTCTACTAACAACATAATCACATCCTCTTTATACACTAAACCTACTGATAACCATGAATTTCTGAACATTCACAGCTCCCACCCTTTAAGCCTTAAAAAATCTATTGTCTATAGTCAGTGTCTACGAATTAAACGAATTTGCTCATCTTCGGATGATTATGACAAACAAATTGGCATACTTACTAGCCATTTTCTTAATAATGATTATCCCCTTAAACTAATACTATCAGCTATTTCTAAAGCCTCAACCCGTCCCCGACAATCCCTTCTAGATTATAAACCCCAATATATTACTAATAACCGCATTCCTCTCGTCTTCAACTACCATCCCAATATAAGTTCTCTTACCCACCAACTTAAAACTGACTATAAAATTCTCAATAAAGATAAATCTATTTGCCACCTTTTTGAAGACCCTCCCCTACTAGCCAAAAGACAACCCCTAATTTGAAATCTATTCTCTCATCCTCTAAACTCCATAAGAGTTCCCACTCTTCTGGTAACGTTAAATGTAGTAAACCCAGATGTCAAGTTTGCAATTTCATGTGCACCTCTGACACATTCACTATTCCTAGTACTAATATTACTATTAGACCCTCTCCACTTACTTGTGATTCTTCTAACGTTATTTACATTTTATTTTGTAACAAATATCAAATTGGTAATTACATTAGAGAGACTGGCACTAAATTCCGCCTCCGATTTAATAATCACAAAAAACCATCAGAGACAACTCCACTGGTTTCCCAATAGCCTGTCACTTCAATCTACCTAACCATAGCATTAATGACATAAGATTTATTTTGGTCGCTAATAACTTTTTATCCCTCTCATATAGACCTAAAGAAGAATTGAAGTGGATTCTTAGAACTAATTCTTATATTAACAGTTTAAATAAAGACTTAGATTACTTATCAGACTATTCATTTATATATACTTAATTTTTTTCTTGGTTCCTAGGCCTTTATCCAGCTTTTATCTACTTTGTTTATTCCATATTAAGTAGAACGTTTAGGATGCGCATCTTATTACGCGCCTTTGTTCTTTACCGCTGATTCGATGTTCTGTTTTCGTTTCGTGTGTGAATATTGCTTTACTTTGTATCAAAGATACTAGAAATACAAGATAGAGTTCTCGCATTGTAAAAATGAGGCGGAAGTCGTGCCCAACGTAGGCGGCGCCCTTCTTTTTAACCATGCAAGTTTCCTATACTTCGTGCCCAACGTACAGGGCGCCCTTCTGTTGCTAAGTAT
>NW_022690036.1:0-2088 GCF_011630105.1 Anneissia japonica | reverse complement strand
ATGGCTAGTAAGTATGCCAATTTGTTTGTCATAATCATCCGAAGATGAGCAAATTCGTTTAATTCGTAGACACTGACTATAGACAATAGATTTTTTAAGGCTTAAAGGGTGGGAGCTGTGAATGTTCAGAAATTTATGGTTATCAGTAGGTTTAGTGTATAAAGAGGATGTGATTATGTTGTTAGTAGAGATGCCTACAAGAACGTCTAAAAATGGAATTTTGGAAGGCGAAGTTTCAAAACTAAATTTAATGTTAGAATGGAAGTTGTTAGCATGTGATTTAAAAGCATTGAGGGTATCTTCACCGTGGGGCCAAATGAAGAAAACATCATCAATATAGCGAGCGTAGTGAAGGGGTTTAAGGTGAAAGGATGAAATAATAGCCGTCTCAATCTCGTGCATAAAAACATTAGCATAGCTAGGAGCCGATTGTATGCATGCACCATCTAAGACGGTTTTTAAGCTAAGATTTTGCTAAGATAGTTTGATCAATCAGCTTAAGATATTTGCTTAGGTACATCTTAACTCTTTTTAACTTAAGACATTTGCTAAGCTGAGATTGATAAATCCAGGGCCAGGTCTGTCGGTCTGCTGCAGTCCTGAATACATCTACAGAAGATGGACCCAGATCTTTGGCTATCATTTGCAGAAATTGGACTCTTTGTCTTCCTCTACTTTTCTTTCAGTTAATTATTACAGTTAGAAGTAAATGTTCCATACTTTCTTTTCTAACAATATGGGCTATGAATCTATTTCTTCTGGTTCTTAATTCATTAAAAATAAATCGTCGTTTCTCTTACCAATACTTGTTCATTCCGTGTATGGGTGGTCCATGAAATTTTAAGCATTTTTCTAAGGAACCACAATAATTGAAATTGACCAAAGTGCAGGGCGGAATAACCAAGTGCAAAAAGATGTGGAAAACGATATAGAAGAAAACAGAAAAAAAAAGAAAGAAAGAAAAAATACAGAACAAGCACAATGGCTTTCCCAGCTGAAGCTGAGGAAAGTTACGTCGACGACGACAACAACAACAATAATAATAATAATATTCTTATGTCGATATGTGCGTCAGGAAAATATTATATGAGTGATGTTCTGTCCTACCTGACGTGTCATCGTACTAAATACTCAGTACGTTCCCAAATACTTGAGAAAAAAAAATCGGAGGTCGTGGGTTAGATTCCCGCCGAATCACTTGGAATTTTTGTTTGTTTGTTTGTTTTTGTTTTTTTTGCGCAAGTATTTAGAGCATTCAGTACGATAGCATGTCAGGTAGGGTAAAACAGTACTCCTATTCAATGACTTTTATATTTCAAGAATGCATATTTTTTATTGTTATGGGTTTTTTTACTCAATTCTTTTTTATTTATTTATTTTTTTTTTATTGTGGTAGTGTACCTTTAATCTCATCAATTACCACCCACAATGCAATAGGCATACGTGTCAATTAATTCAATTTATAAATATTATTTGAAAAAAAAAATACCTGCTTGGAACAATGACTGTATCCCATTTGTTAACATTGTACATGCTCCACAGGGAATGCAAACGTTCTCTAAGCAATAATCTAGATCTTGGAAGTGATCCGCTCTCTGGTTTTCACCAACTGAACAAACTGGACAAAGAATGCTTAATGTGTAACTGGCATCAAGATAGTGCCTAAGTACATGTATGATCTGCAAAATAAGATATTAACAAATTTCATGTACTTTTACACCCCGTTATTCTACTGTCGTCATATTCATATATTTAGGACTAGTGACTGTCCTTGTTTTGTGCAAGTTTAGTAATTTTATATTAAAACAAAATTTAGCATTTTATTATATAGACACTGATCCCATAGAGTGCTATTTTAAAAAATTATATTAAAAGCAAAACAAATATCACTACTGGGCCAAACGTTAGCTAACCTAAAATACTATATTCAATATTAACGCTCGAATAAACTCCTCCCTCTACAAATGACTGTAAACCTGGTCAGAATCAGTAAGTCTTTTATGATCACAAAATAGCACATGCTGACAGTAATTATGTTTTCAGTTTTTCATGTACATTGAAATTAAGGGGCGTTTATTTAAAACCCTT
>NW_022690035.1:0-808 GCF_011630105.1 Anneissia japonica | reverse complement strand
TCTCTATTTTCATTGTTAATAGAGATATCTTAGTTTTCAATAGAGATATCTTAATTTTAAATAGAAATATCTTAGTTTTTAATGAAGATATCTTAGTTTTTAATATAGATATCTCTATTAATAAAGATATCTTTATTAATAGAGATATCTCTATTTAAAACTAAGATATCTCTGTTTAAAACTAAGATATCTCTATCTAAAACTAAGATATCTCTATTAACAGAGATATCTCTGTTAATAGAGATATCTTAGTTTTGTTTCCTGTTGCAATGTCTGATGGGATAGCGTATACCTTAGAATGTGGTAGGAATCTGTTTTGGCAGCAGCGGATTGATTCCAGATGTGATTAGGTTTATATATGCGCAGAGCTGTGTGTGTCCAAGGACTCTGGCTATGCAGTTAGGTCCTTAAAACATGCTTCCACACTGTCATACTATATTCATGCTATATTTAACGAAATTATTTCGTAACAGATGTAATAACGATCAATAAAAGCTAAATATAACATTCACATGCAAATAATGATTTAGCCTTTGCATCTTCATATTCATTTGCTATGTCAGATCATTTGTTTTGACTTTATAGATCTATACTTTTTGGATCTGTTAAATTTGTTTAATCCTACATTTCATCATATTAATCATTTTATTAATTTATATATTTCCCCTCCAATTAGTTACATTTATATCCCAACATTGAGGTCAGTCAGGGGTTCTCGCGCTGGAAGTCGCTTGTGTCATTGAGAAATAAAAGGTACTTTATCTTCGTTTGTCTTTTTCTACCTAGGAATATTAATGGGTAACTGGTA
>NW_022690033.1:0-1284 GCF_011630105.1 Anneissia japonica | reverse complement strand
CCAAATACTTGGAATTTGATATTTCTATTGCATTGCCATGTGAAATAAAGTTTTCTGTAGACAGTTTTGGTGTAGTAACAGAAATTGAAACTTTGTGAATTGTGGAATTTTAAAGAGAGATAAATAGTGTAGTTTTAGACTTTTTATTTAAGGGTTTTAACCTGCACTGATTTTTTAAAGTTTTGACATGCATTTTGATAAGAAATTCTAATCCAGTAGTTATTAAACCACATAATATGTATTTATCAGTTTGTTGGCTTGTTCCTGGTGTTCTATTCACAGTAAAGGTTATTGATGCTTTGGTGCTAATTGTTAGAAAATAATTGAAATGATGATATATTTATTATTTTATTGTAGAATGTGACTTGATAAGTTAAGTATGTGTTCAAATGATAGGGGTATTGCATATTCTTTAGTATTATTCAAAAAATTTATGAAAAATAAGAGAAAAATATAAACTGACAAATTACTCCAGACAGACGAATGTAGGAATAAGCATATACTGTGAACATGTTTATGAGTGTTCCTACGCTCTTTTCATATTTATTTTGTTAAATATTAAATGACCTTGGACATTAACTTCAGTTTTTTATATTTCTTTGTTTATAAGTATTATCTTTTATGTCAGTAGTTTTGCAAATGTGGAAGTATCTATGAACATATGTGAAATAAAGTTTTCTGTAGACAGTGTGTTGGTGTAGTAACAGAAATCAAAACTTTGTAAATTGTGAAGTTTTTAAAAAGTGAAATAATTTGGTTTTAGGCTTTTTATTTAAGGCTTTAAACCATGACTGACTTTTCAGTTTTGACATGCATTTTGATAATAAATTCTAATCCAGTAGTTAGTAAAGCGCTTGGTACGTATTTACCATGCTGCGTGCGTGGAGGTTTTTCAAGTGATCATGTAAAATTGTAAAAATTGGTTAGCATCCTTATGTTATCAATTTTCATGGTAGGGAGGGAGGTGTTTTTTTTTTTCCGTCGAACATGAAAAGTGAGAGTCGCAAGGAAAAACAGCAAAACAAAGAAGAAGAAAACAACAGAGACCAAAGTTGCATACAATTATGTAATTCATCTATAGCAAGCAGAAACTTTACCTGAATAACAGTCATAATGCAATTATCTCTATAAATTTATAATCACGCACAATTTACTCCAACACGACAGGCATCATGGTCCTGGATGCCATGTGGCTACAGTATAGAACAGTAGAGCAAATAATTGCAAGTGGTCTGGCTAGTGTGCGGATGGGCAGGGGGGTTTTATTTTTATTTATTTTATTTC
>NW_022690031.1:0-1034 GCF_011630105.1 Anneissia japonica | reverse complement strand
CCTACTACTACTATCAAATAAATATTAAACATCATATTAAAGAATATTCATTTTAATATTACTGCAAGATTTATATCATAGAGATTGATGTATTGCAATACTAAAACATACCAAACGCAGCAAGTAACAGCAATATTGTAGCCCTAGACATCCTCTAACCTCTGAGCCACCCGAACACTCACAGAGTGAACAAGACGATGCCTGTCCTTAGATGTCATTCAGCAAACTGCCACTATTCAAAATGCACTATAACCTATAAGGGGTTTGGTCCGATAAAATCAAATAAAACTTCCAATTAATTTTCGATGAGAATCGAATTTTGTATTTAAGTAACAAATATGAGATGACTTACCATAAACACTATACTATTTTAGCAAACATTATACTGTTATAAAAAAACAGAATGTAAAAATAATGAAATATATACATTAACCGTTAATGAATTGAAAACTAACCTATGGTATTGAGTTGGCAAACAGCGAACAATCAAATATAACTGTATTAATTTCGAGGGAAAAAAAACGTAATTTAACCTACTACTAAATATTGAAACGTAGTAACCAATATAATATGCAACCGGACCTAAATATTGCAAGTAATTAGATTTTATTTTCTTGACACTATTGACATGCGAGTTACACCATATAGGCATACACACGCTAGTTTTATTGTCTGATTTTATATTGAATTATCATGGACTTATTAACAAGTTCATGATATTTAATATCTGCTGCCAACCCAGCTTTTACACAATGGATATAAAAAAATAGTTATTTAAATCATACTATTGTAACAAAATGGTGCAGTTCACCCCCTATTATAAATAGATTAGGCCACTCCCTAATGCTGGGAGCCGATTGGCTATCTAAAAATAGCTCGGTTGGGATCTTAAAACCCATCGCCCAAGACATGTAGTAGTTGAGCTCTGGATTTCATGAAGTTTAGAACTGGGAAATCCCTGTAGTAATAGGTAGTGGCTATCGGCACTGCCGCAGTGCCAAAAAAAGCTGCTGTTTTCTATCGGCACTGCCGCA
>NW_022690030.1:358-954 GCF_011630105.1 Anneissia japonica | reverse complement strand
AGTACAGTTTCTCCGTTTTATTTAGCATTTCTTAGTCAGAATCTTCTATATAAACCTTAATGGATTGCTACATTTCATTGGAACAGCAAAGTATTTCATTGTTTGGCCTACTTTGGTATCCAGAGGACACGGAACTAGGGGGTGCTGCGTTATGGAGAGTAATGTGTGACCGGAAATGTTCTGCCAGTCGGTTGTTACCATGCGCTAGTGATGTTGGAGTACAGCAAGATGAAACTATTTATGTAATGCATGAATAAAGTTCGGGGTTTGTCGGGTAGTGAAATGATTATTGTACATTTTAAGTGCTCCCTCTATGCATAAGTGTAAGCTAAATTACGGTGATTAATTAGTGAAGATATGGAGACAAAAATATTTCGAAGTTCCCTCTTTCCAAGAGGGGATGCAAATGCTTTGTGAAAATGAGTACTTTTACAAAGGAACACCCAGCTGGTTACCTAACAATATGCAACACCTGGGAAGAAAGGTGCAATCACGTTCTGTTGCCTAGCAAACGTCTGTAATGTAGCGTGGGGTGGGGGGGCTACAGATGTACTGTGTATAGCGGGGGACGATGAAGCATAATATGACTAGGCCTA
>NW_022690030.1:0-344 GCF_011630105.1 Anneissia japonica | reverse complement strand
CATATATGACTAGGCCTAGGCCTAAGTAGACAGCATGCAATTATATGTGATAGAATGTGCACTTTCGAAAGAAATATTAAATTAAAATAAGAAAATAATTATCTAGGGCCTAAGAATAATTCAGTTGCAGACGTACCTTGTTTAAGTATTATATGCTGACTATGCGGCTCTTGTAGCCCAAGCTAGGCATGGCATTCATGTGCAAAGCAGTGGTGTTTGTTTATCCATGAAAAAAGCACTCCGGGAAAGTTTGCCTTACCAGGAAAAGGTGACGTAATCTAGCTTATGGCGTATGCATGCTAACTATAGCCACGATAACATTGCATCATAACAACCTGCCTGTG
>NW_022690029.1:0-1255 GCF_011630105.1 Anneissia japonica | reverse complement strand
TACTAGGGCTATGTTTGTCTTCACAATTGTTTCAAAATGCAATATCCTATAAATTAATTTAAACCGTTAATTTAGCCCACAGATAATCTCCGTATATTCTTATTTCAGACGACCTCTAACCATTTCAATAACGTAACATGCTTCTTCTGTAAAAATATAATTGTGGGTTAGTCGAGCTATTGCACACCTGTGTAAGCGGTATTGACAATTCATGAATCCGGAAAGCTTAGTTTAACTAAAAATGGTCAACATAATCTTTGAGTGTATCTTTAAACTTGACCCATGCTTTGATTGCTATCATCACTAGTGTTTGCTCACGTATTTTGTAGGCTGTTGGATCACTGCAAAACACATCGCTAGAATACTGACAAGTTGAAACGAATCACTCTTTGTCACTCAGACATACTGAAGTGTTTCATTTATTTATAGTGTAGGCCTAATCACGTTATCAGATATTGATGCGTTAACGGCCAACTGCTTGATTGTAAAATAATTGTAAAGGTCTAAACTTGTATATCCAGATTCAGATATCATTATCATAATAGGGGCCGTATGAAATACATTCACAAATTGGAATAAGGAAAAAGTACATTAAAAAACATTTAAAAAAAAGTACATAAAAAACACTTCACTATTATTAATCTATGTTTTAACTATATGAATACATAATATATATATATATAAATTAAATAGCAATAGGTGCATAATAAGCAATATGTAGACCTATAGCGATAACTATATAAAGTTGTTTATATAATAGCCTATTTGAATATAGGCCTCTTGATATCGTATTTCCCACATTCGATCCCATATTGATATTTTCAGTATAGGCCTAATGTAAAAGATAATAGATATTTAGTAGATATGCCTATGCGAATAATAACATAAAATAATTATAAAGAAAATGTTCAAGGATTTAATGTGGATTTTTTTTTTTTATATTAAAGCGAATTTTAATACTGCGCCTTGAGCACCCTTGGTGGAGATGCATTATAAATAATAATAATAATAATAATAATAATAATAATAATAAAAATAATAATAATAATAATAATAATAATAATAATAATAATAATAATAATAATAGTAATAATAATAATAATAATAATTATTATTATTATTATTATTATTATTATTATTATTATTTTTATTATTATTATTGTAAAATGGCATAGAATTTGCTGTAGCATAGGCCTAAGCCTACATGGGCTTAACGTAAGCACTGAACTGAATTATACATAGGCCTATTGATAAA
>NW_022690028.1:0-754 GCF_011630105.1 Anneissia japonica | reverse complement strand
CCACCCCCCAAATCCGCCCCTGCTAATCTTAGAACCATAAAACATAAAAGTACTGAAGGAGATATAAATTACCTTGCTAATATCATAAGCAGTACAAAATCAAATGTTAGATTTGAAGAGCTTTTAACTTGCTCCACTACCTATGGCACAGTTTAATGGAATGAAAAACAATTTTAGGCATATTATAGCACTGAAATATTTAAATTAAGCATCCAAATAAAACGATAACATCCTACTTTCCAGAAGGACCGTCTGTACAAACTACAACTACTGTACAACAATAATAATAATAACAATAATAATAATAATTATAATATTAATATAATAATAATAATAATAATAATAATATATAAGAATTTTTAAAGCGTTAATTAAACGACCGAGGGGCATTATCAAAGGCGCTTTGCACGTTAATGATGGAAAAGGTGTGTTTTTTTGTAATTTTTTAAAATAGAGCAACAGAAGAACAGTTTTTAATGTGTGCAGGGAGTGAATTCCAAAGTGTAGGTGCGGCAAAGGAAAAAGATTTATGGCCAATAGTTTTTAAGGATGTGCGGGGAACGGAGAGCAAAAAATTATCAGATGATCTTAGGGCGCGTCCAGGAATATAAATGTGGGTTGAGAAACAGTTGAGAATCTATGAATATAAATTAATAGCTTTTATGTTAGATGCGGTAACATAAACAGGGTTAAAATACAGTTGAATAGAGCATGGAGGAAAGATATTTCCTCCATGATTAGAGAGACTGAGAGC
>NW_022690027.1:0-884 GCF_011630105.1 Anneissia japonica | reverse complement strand
ACGCCACTGACGTAAGTACAGATTCATGCTTATATTTTACACATTTTTATAGCTTATGGGGATATAAATTTAATAATTAGACAAAGATTTAAAAAAAACGTGTTTTTTTCACATGTATAGTTTCCCTCTTAGTTCATTCTATGAACCATTTTTATTGTAATTGTTTGTGTTAATTATTAAAATTAATATTCATGAGGTGATACGGATAGAAAAATACGCCCTCAGTCGGCCAGTAGGCCTAGTGCTATTTGTAGATCGGTTACCAAGTTTTATTGTATGCATTAATTACGTCATCACAAATAAACAATTCTGAACCCATGTTAATAGTAAATAACAGTCAATTAACAATGTCATGTGCACTTTATTGAGATTTGCTTACTATGGACTGAAATATACTTCTTAATTCTTCCTGTATGACAAAAATATTTAATTTTCTTAGTAAAAATAAAATACCCAAGGATTTGAACGGAATACCCAAGAACCCAAGACCAAGTCAAAATCCCCGAGATTTTGGGTAAATACCCAAGCAGTGGTCACGTTGCTTATGGTGGCACTAAGAAGGGCCGTTTGTTTTGAATATTTTGGGGGTTTTGATGACGTCATCGTCGGTACGAGGCGTACGTAAAAACCGAGGGTTTGTATTATCGTTTTACTTAGTTCTTTGTAGTGGATTATTGTAATTGGTCTCTCGGTTGTAAAGCATTTGAACACCTTGAACTTGTTATAGCATTAGTAAAATGGGGGTGGGGTTAGCAAAAAAAAAAAACCTCCCTCCCTCATCAGTTTTTATAGTCTTTGATAGGGTGATAAACTAATAATTTTTTTTTATGGGGCCTTTAATTATTGCAGCGAAGCAGCCAATTCATATTCTTGACAGCAATTTG
>NW_022690026.1:0-1781 GCF_011630105.1 Anneissia japonica | reverse complement strand
TAGTCACAGACTGACTTGTCGGTCTGTGACCAATGATATTACAATAATCTTTAAGCAAACTTTTTGCTGTAAAGTTGGTTATATTCAATAAACAAAATTAAAATGACAAAAGACATGGGCCTGGGAAAGGTTCTAAGGACATATAGTTGTTTATTTGAAAATAACAATGATTTGGCTAAATAATATAGTTCTCAACAACCACTAAATTGGTAAACCATGTGACTAAGTAGTTGGAAGCTGAGTGGGTAAAATCTTTCAAATACATAAAGCTGTAGTTTATCATTCAGTATAGATCTTGATTTCAACATTTAAATACTGTATAGTTACTATTCACTATGCCATTAACCAGCGGAGGTGTCAGCGGGGTGGGGGGAAGGGGACGAGAATTTTCTCTGTCTTTCGACGAACGACTAGGTCGTCGGACCAAAAATGTTTAAAAATAATAATTTTCCAATCCAAATAACGCTATCTTGATTGCAAGTTTCTAATATTGTGGTCTCAAAACACATTTAGGGTTAAATTAAGCCATAAAAACTCCCTTCAAGAACCTAACAGAGATTTGTTTTTTTCGGGGCTATTGACCGAGGCTTTGTCGTCGCTTTGGTTCGGACCCCTCCATCAGACACGTCGGACCCTTTGTTGGCAAACATCTGGCGCCACCATTGCCATTAATATCTAAAGAAAAAAAACCATGCTATTCATTTCAAAGGCAACCATAGATGGAAAATGGAGCATGTTTGATGGTCGCTGGGAGGATGTGAAAACACTTCCAGATACCCATATTGCATAAAATGCATTTCATAATTTTCTTGGTTTAATATGCCTTTTTTCATTAAGTACTAGAGTATTTATTAACTGGGTCAGATCAATTAACATCCAAGCAATCATGATTTTGCTTAAGACTATTTTCTGTGACGTTTATTAGGTAAATAATACCATTCTTAATATGTTAAATAATCTGATTTTATTACAAAATAAATTTTTGTTTACTATAAGGAATTAAGTTATGCTTTTTTATATATAATGTTTGGTAACAAGTTTTTAGTACGGAATTTTGTATATAAAGTGTTTTCTCCTTTTAATGTGCCAGATTCCATCATATACTATCATGCAAATCGATAGGTCGGTCTGTGACTGTCGGTCTGTGACCAGACCCAAGGTGGTACCATCTACCCTGCCATCCCCACTATGTAGTTTTACATCACCTTCTCTGTTGATACTAATTCCTTATATATGATTTTACATACATGATGTGTTACCATAAATCTTTTTATAATATTTTCAATAGAATTGCACAAAGTGTATATTTGTAAAATTTTCTCTTTTTTTTTAAGTCGGTCTGTGACCAAACATATTAATATCAATATTTCATAAATGACTTTATGTTTTGATTTTTGTAATATTGTCAATTAAAAGTGTGTGGGAAGGAGTATAAAATTTACTTGGAATTTCAAATTTACTGGTTTATCTGTAATATTTGAACAGTTTTTTACCATTATGAATGCCTTAAAAAGTCGGACTGTGACCATGGAATTGCCCTATTGTGTTGTTGTTGCTGTTGCTGTTGCTGGAGGATAGATAGAAATCTTTCTTTATTCTGGATACTCAGCCAACCATCCTTGGAAGGATATTAAGAGAAAAATGTATAAAAAAGTATATAAATTGTTGTTGTTGTTTTGTTGTACTGTACAGTATTTACAAATTATTGTATTGGCGTGTCTACATGTTGTTCATTGAAAATCAAAAATAAATTAGCAAAAAATATCTTCAGTGCTTTGGAT
>NW_022690025.1:0-585 GCF_011630105.1 Anneissia japonica | reverse complement strand
CTAAATTATATTAATGCAGAGTTGTTGCTAAACCAATTGGCCATGTTTGTTTTGGTCATGCGAATAATGCTAATTAACGCACACTGGTTTACATTAATTTTATATCTATTTTACAAACCAGTAAAATGGAAATAATACTCAACGAAAAATTGTAGTCAACAAAATGAACTAGTCAAATAAGCCCATTAACAATTTATGCAGGTGTTGTGTATGCTATCAAAAACCAGGTTCAATAGCAATATAATTGCTCCTGAGGAGGATGAGGGGTGGCAACATAACACTATACTCTCTAGCAGTCAGGGCCCAGCCAGGGGGGAGTTGAGGGGTTTTAACACCCTCTAAAATTAATCGAAATACAGTAAACAAAAAATTCCGATAATGTAGTAGTAAAGGTAAAAAATAGGCCTTTATGTATGATTTATGTATGTATTAATTGATTTATTATGATTTACAGAGGATCCCGGAGGTACTGTCCAACCAGGGCCCCCCCCCCCTAGAATAAACCATAAATAATTGACAATGAAAGAAATGAATAATCATAAACCTAACATACTGTGAATTGTTAACATTCTTTCATTACGCCAT
>NW_022690024.1:0-1431 GCF_011630105.1 Anneissia japonica | reverse complement strand
TATTGTTAATGAAATGATGGAGGAATGTGATAGGATGAATATAGTATTGGAAGACAACATGCTTGAACTAAAGGGCAATGACCTTTCAGATATTGATGGTAAATCACTTGTAGAGTTAGTCAGAGTAATTCATCATCCTTATGATAAGCATTATAGTGCTATTGAACCTTTCAGATGGAGTGATTATTCTCTTTCAGCTGATAACTTACAAAGTCTGGTTGAATCACGTATAAATACGAGACTGAATTGGAAAATGATAGATTTGACTAAGATTAACCTATCTTCAGTCAGTGGTAGAACATTAGCTTGCCTTTTTAAGATTTCTCCATACCTGGGACATATTGATATGAGTTATTGCAGTTTATCAGGCATTATTGTTAATGAAATGATGGAGGAATGTGGTAGGATGAATATAGTATTGGAAGACGACATGCTTGAACTAAAGGGCAATGACCTTTCAGATATTGATGGTAAATCACTTGTAGAGTTAGTCAGAGTAATTCATCCTCATGATAAGCATTATGGTGCTCTGTTTACAACTTTCAGATGGAGTGATTATTCTCTTTCAGCTGATAACCTACAAAGGCTGGTTGAATCATGTGGATATATGGGACTGAATAGAAATTGGATAGATTTTAGTAAGATTAACCTATCTTCAGTCAGTGGTAGAACATTAGCTTGCCTTATTTATATTTTCCCAATCATGAGCCATATTGACATGAGTTATTGCAGTTTATCAGGCATTATTGTTAATGAAATGATGGAGGAATGTGCTAGGATGAATATAGTATTGGAAGACAACATGCTTGAACTAAAGGGCAATGACCTTTCATGTATTGATGGTAAATCTCTTGCAAAGTTAATCAGGGTAATTATTCAGCCTTATGATGAAGATGATAATTATAAACTTTTCAGATGGAGTGATTATTCTCTTTCAGCTGATAACCTACAAAGGCTGGTTGAATCAGGTGTAAATATGAGACTGAGACTGAATTGGAAAAGGATAGATTTGAGTAAGATTAACCTATCTTCAGTCAGTGGTAGAACATTAGCTTGCCTTTTTAAGATTTCTCCATACCTGAGACATATTGACATGAGTTATTGCAGTTTATCAGGCATTATTGTTAATGAAATGATGGAGGAATGTGTTAGGATGAATATAGTATTGGAAGACGACATGCTTGAAATAAAGGGCAATGACCTTTCAGATATCGATGGTAAATCACTTGTAGAGTTAGTCAGAGTAATTCATCCTCCTTATGATAAGCATTATGGTGCTATTGGACTTTTCAGATGGAGGGATTATTCTCTTTCAGCTGATAACCTACAAAGGCTGGTTGAATCAGGTGTATATGAGACTGAATAAAAAATGGATAGATTTGAGTAAGATTAACCTATCTTCAGTCAGTGGTAGAACATTAGCTTGCCTTA
>NW_022690023.1:0-1557 GCF_011630105.1 Anneissia japonica | reverse complement strand
CCCATAAACTGATGAAGACGTTGCTGGCTTCTTATAAGATATCAGTGCTACAAAAAGTATTTTTTAAAAATATTATATTATTATTATTTTTTTTTTAAATATTATATTATTATTATTATTATTATTATTATTATTATTATTATTATTATTATTATTATTATTATTATTATTATTATTATTATCATTATTATTATTATTATTATTATTATTATTATTATTATTATTATCATTATTGACAGTTTTGCTGACTACCACTCAGCATCATCACTACATATGTCACATTAACACAAAAGACATACACAAAGTGCAACATTAATGTGTAGTTATTTTCTAAATTTGCAAAGTAGCTCTCTTTCTTATTAAAATTTCCCCATAATTCAGTATCGAATTATTTAATGAAATCTGTCAACATTTGAAGAGTGTACTAATGTATTCATAATATAAATGCAATACGATATTTCGTTTGTTCATTTATTTAATTAATTCGTTCACTAATTCATGAACAACCGAATACATATTATTTTAACGATTCAAATAATTTTGAAATAGAGGCCCACTATATTATACATAAAATTTATAAGCCAATTATTTGTGGGTGCATGTCTATTCTATTGTAAGGTGATTAAAATAAAATTATTATTGAAGTTGAAAATATCATTACTTTTTTCCTTATACATGTTGCTATTATAGATAAAAGTCCAATAGTGTATTTACTTACACATTTCCACTACACTGATCCACAACATAAGAAAAACTAATCTTGATGCAAGTATCATATATACCATTGTAATAATTTGGACCGGTTGTGTAGATGCCAGCCCAACAACTTATGTGTAATTTTACTTTAGTCTTACTGAAGGGTGGCGCAATGCGTCGTGCTTTTTAAAGTCTGGTTCTGAATAATCACTAAACGAGCAACAGTGCGCATGTACACTTGGCGATTATCTTAAACAATAGTTCAATGTCGTCTGGACTTCTTCCTTATCTCACATAAATGCTATGCTCAGATCAATTCATGTGACATTACTAGCAGTTTTAAAACTGATAATTCAATAGGCCTATAATCCTGTAAATTGAGCCGGGGGAAGGAATAATAAATTGAGTGACCCACATTTAAATCCAAGAATTTATGGAATTTAAAATTAGATCATTAACATTACAGCTCTGAACCAGTTAAAAAGCGTAAAACACAAAAAGAAAATAAATTACAAGAAGAATTGAATGACCTGGAAAAAAACTCTGATACCTCGTCTTGTATAATAAGTAACGGACATTTGACTTCACATTTCCCTCTCAGTCGACCCGGGATTCAACAAAGTTGTCCGCTCAGTCCATATTTTTATAATGTGTAGCGAAATTCTTAATATTAAAAGTGAAATTCTTAATATTAATATAGGAAAAAAATGAAAATACCGTAGGCATTACAATAGAAACACCACTGTTAAAATGAGTGCATATGGTGATGACATAACATTATTTTTGAAACATATTCCAGCACTTCTGCACTTTAAACATTCAAACACTGTTCCAGTTTAGGTATTAATATAAATAAATCTG
>NW_022690022.1:0-737 GCF_011630105.1 Anneissia japonica | reverse complement strand
CGAACTCCTCGTGGTCGTCGTCCGGTCCCTCGCACGGTTGCGTCGGCATCCACGTTCTGTCGGCGACGCGTACGAGAACGGAATTCCCTTCGTCGTTCACGATCCTGTATCCGGTTTCGGAAGTGACGACCACGTCTCCGAAGCTCAGTTTGCAAGACCGCTCGTCGAGCAGTTTTTCGGTGCGTCTCTGGCGGGCGTGATTCATGCAGACTACGGCGAGTAGCAGGAGCTGGACGTCGAATAGTACGCCGGCAGAAACTCCGAATAAACGGTACCCACGATCGCCATCGTTCCTCGTTCCGCGCGAACGGCTCCTCGCAGCAGAGGTTCCGCGCTCCAACCTAACCTTTCGTTTGGAACCGGAGTCCATCGAGTCGGGGTCGCCGTCGATATCGCGATCGCTAAATTGTTTTCTGTGTTCGACCATCCTGGACGAAACGTCAGGTTCGCCTTCGTCCTGTTGCTCACCGTCGAGACGAGGAGGTCTTCGGTGGATGAAAGTTTCTTCCTACCCTTGTGCAAATCGTGCAACAGCAGAGATAAAGACGATATTAGAACTATCGCGAAACAAACAACCGTCAGTTTCATACCATCGTCGAGAGCGAACGCTTCCGCACGAACGTTAACGTTGACCGTTCATTCCTTTCCCCATCGCTTAGGCATGGGCGTTGAATCTGCTCCCGTGAAGGCGGTGTCGTGGACTTGCAAAGCCGTGCACTGTATCATTTGCGTGTGTT
>NW_022690021.1:0-1203 GCF_011630105.1 Anneissia japonica | reverse complement strand
AAAAAAAAAAATCAGAATCTCCTTAAAAGTGATGAGGGAGAGGGTGATAAACTAATATTTTTTTATGGGGCCTAATCATGTACTGTAATAAAACATGTACTTTTGTCATTGATTACAGTGACATGATATTATAATTTATTTGGAACTACCATTTTTTTTGCATCAGTGGACAATCAATGAAAGGAAATATACAACACAAAGTTTACAAACGATACATAAGGGCAAATAGAAAAATTTATTAGATTATCACTCCCGCCTACGTCAAAAATTCGGGAAATATTGATGCGGGAATTTAAAAAAAAATTAATCAATTATTTCAACAGCATAAAAATAACAATGCAATTTTGTGACTTTAAATTTTGAAACAATGAAATTTTGTGAAATATGTTTTCTATAAAAAACTATAAAATTAAACCAGTTTTTATACAATATTTACTATTACTAGCCATATATAAACAGTCCCTCCCTCATCGATAAAAACAAAAGCGAAATAATCTATTGTTCTCAATTTAAAAAAAAAAAGAAAAAAAAACCGCCCTCGCTCATCATTTTTTTTTTCAAAGAATAGTGATAATCTAATAATTATTCCTATGTCATGCCCTAAAACTAGTTTGATAAAGGACACACATTTTGTTACAGTAGGCCCTATAGTGATTAAGTTCACTTTTGTGTCCCTGCCAGTCAGCTCAGTCTTGTGTTTCATTTCATGAAAAACACATAGACTTATACACCAAACTGTTTATATCATAAAATCCGACATCTTAGAACACCATTTCATTAAGATCAGACCGCTATAAGTGTTACATTGTTGAAATTTTTTCTAGACTCTGAAACAAAAACAAAAAAATAAATAAAATACATATTAACATTCACAAAAGACACACACATACACGCAGCAGGCCTGAGACACACATACATAATTAACAAAACCTATACTGAAGTAATGAAAGTCCATATAAAGTACCTAATAATATTGTAATGTGAACTATAATGATTTTCTTCTATTATAATGATTTTCAATACGCCTGGCATGGAAGTTTGAAAATACGCGCCAATGCAACAATGTCTTCACAACGATCCTATTAAGTGTTGCATACCAGGTCCGCTTTGAACGTATACAAATTAGCGGATTTGTTTACCTTCGGCATTTACAGTTCAAGTAACGTCTAAACTCGTTGTCGCTAGTAAACAGTTCCTTACAAA
>NW_022690020.1:0-1711 GCF_011630105.1 Anneissia japonica | reverse complement strand
TAAACAAAGATATATTTTACATTTTAAGTAAGCATGTTTACAGTACACAGATTTTTTTTTTTTTTCCGGACATTTTAATACTAAATTATGACACAATTCATATGTGTATCATAATGTTTTTGATATTGATTCAATACAGAATATAACGAGAGAAGTTTTGTTATGCATCTTATCCAGGACATAGAATTAAAAAAATCACACTCTATTAATGAAGGAGACGCAGTTTTAATTCTTTTACAATACTTAAAAACTATAATATCAAACAATAAAAAAAAGCATTATTATTTCATAACCAACATTTTAATATAGATATAAATGCAGGTAGATATTTCTGAATGTAAACATACTTTTAGGTCAGATGAGCCAACCCAGAAAACACCAGTATCTGCAAACAATGCCAAGAAGCGATGATCAAAGGACACTGACATCTCCATGAAAGAGTTTACAGGTGCATCCAATTCTAAAGCCTGGTGTAAGAAATTAAGAATCCATTTTATATTTTATCTAAAAAAAAAAGTTTATCCAAGTTTTATAAACTTTTTCTGCACATTACCTGTTAATAGCATCGAACACAAATGGCAACAACAAAAGCAGCAGCATCAAAACACAACAGCAGCAACAACAAAAGTAGCAGCAGCAACAAAAACAGCAATAGCAGCTGCAACAACAGCAATAGCAGCAGCAACAACATCAATAGCAGCTGCAACAACAGCAATAGCAGCTGCAACAACAGCAATAGCAGCTGCAACAATAGCAATAGCAGCTGCAACAACAGCAATAGCAGCTGCAACAACAGCAATAGCAGCTGCAACAACAGCAATAACAGCTGTAACAACAGCAATAGCAGCTGCAACAACAGCAATAGCAGCTGCAACAACAGCAATAGCAGCTGCAACAACAGCAGCAATAGCAGCAGCAACTAAAACAGCAATAGCAGCTGCAACAACAGTAATAGCAGCTGCAACAACAGCAATAGCAGCTGCAACAACAGCAAAAACAGCAACAAGAACAGCAAAAACAGCACCAACTAGAGCAGCAGCAGCAGCGGAAATGAAAACGACAGCAGCAGCAAACAGCAACAACGTCTTTACTTGCAATAAATAATACCAAAATAACTATACTGTATAATAAGAAATATATAATTTAATACATAACTATCCTTTATAGATTAAAATAAAAAACAATTTGGTTAAATTCTACAAACATTAAATAATTAATTAATAAATTTAAATATGTGAAAGTTTACGTCCAGCTTGTAACTCCGAGCATTATATAATTTTTTTTTACAAATTTAACAGTAATTTTGTTTTATTTCATTTAGTTCTAATATTTAAACGTTTTATCAATTTCAAAGGACAGGCCTGTGAGTAGTCCTACACAAAGACAATAGTAATAAAATGGAAAATCACCAGTTCTTGATACTGCCCTCCGTGGTCTAACAGGAATAGTTGGTTGTTTTTGGCGAGCAATACATGAGACTGCCTCTCACTGGATATGACACACCAACTACTGGGGGCAGATTCCAGACCTTTTCAAATAAATAACAAAAAATATTCCTCAGATATATAAATTCTACATGGTCGTCGTGTTGCACTTTTTTATAATAATCTAGTTCAAATTTTTCCTAATATTGATATTTTTAATTGTAATATTTCTATTTTTTAATCTTATACTAAATACCGGTTCGTAATATATTACTACGATTTTTATA
>NW_022690019.1:0-1308 GCF_011630105.1 Anneissia japonica | reverse complement strand
TATACACATGCTATAAGGTCCTTTGTGTCAAAGGTCAAAAATGTCATTTATATATATATATATATGGTCAAAAATGTCATTTCTGATCTCTTTTTGGACAAAACATTGCAATAGTTCAAATAGCAACATGCATATTTTGAACAATTTGAGGCCAAAACTAGGTGTCCATGACCAATGGTTATACAGGTATACACATGCTATAAGGTCCTTTGTGTCAAAGGTCAAAAATGTCATTTCTGGTCACTTTTAGAAAAAAAATGTTGCATTAGTGTAAATAAAGATATATATGTTCCGAACAAATTGAGGCTAAACTTAGGTCTCTATGACCAACGGTTAAGGAGATTTAAATATCCAGGGTACCTAAGGTCAAAGTTTATAAACTTCATTTCCGGTCACTTTAGGACAACATGTTGCATAATAGAATATGCATCTTCTGAAACATTTGAGGTCAAAATTAGTCTTTGTGGCCAACCGTTTTTTGAGATATGGATGATGCGGATATCTAGGGTCGAAGGTCATAAATGTTTTTCTGGTCACTTTTGGGCAAAATTTTACATTAGAGCAAATAGAAACATGCATCTTCTGAACATTCTGAAGCCGGAACTAGGTCTCTATGAATAACAGTTTTGGAGATATGGATATGCCGGTTCATGTAGTAAAGGTCAAAAATGGCATTTCCGATCACTTTTGGACAAAATGCTTCATTAGAACAAAAAGCAACATGTATGTTCTAAAAAATTTGAGACCAAAACTTAAGTCTGTACGATTTCCATTGCCAAGATATATGGATCCCGTCTTTTAGAGGCGGCCATTTTAAATTCAAAATGGCGGCCATAGCAGGCGTCAGAACCTTGGCACACATTTTTTTTAAAATTCACACATATTAAAGATATTTTGTACCAAGTTTCATGCTTTGGTAATAAAGTGCACAACTTGGCCCTTAGCTGCTCTACTAAAATGCGCAACTTGGTGCTTTAGCTGCTCTACTATAGCAGTTAACTAGGGTATTTTCAATATCCTAAGGATTTAAGTGCTTAGGAAAATTTTTACATTTGCGGTTGACATGTTATGACATTTGAGGTAAAAATGGAAATTTTTACATTTGTAGGTAAAATGTTACTACATTTGTGGTTAAAGAGATTTTTTCATTTGTGGGCGATTTTTTTTACATTTGTGGTTATTTTTACATTTGTGGTTGACATGTTATGACATTTGCGGTTATTTTGACATTTTGCGGGTAGAATGTTTTGACATTTGTGGTTATTTTTACATTTCTGGTAGATGTTTACATTTGTGGGCTCTACAAGG
>NW_022690018.1:0-835 GCF_011630105.1 Anneissia japonica | reverse complement strand
AATAAAAGCCGTAAATACGTGTCTGTGTCTTTTCTTTGTCATCACTTACAACATAATACACATTAAAGGCAATATGGGGTACTTGAACCAACACAGCACCCATGACGTTATCGGTGCCGATATAAGAGCGAATGCCATTGTCGGTGTATGCATTTATTTTTTCTTAACCGAATATTGCCCCAACAGGTACTGGACCCTTGACGTCATCGTTACCTGTCGAGCTGATGCACGATGTCGTCATGAAATATGTATCGTTTTACACATGACGTCATCTGTGTGCAGGAGACTCCTACATAAGCGCAGACGAGGATCCACCATCGTCATTCAAGTTTCAAGAGGAGCAATCGTTTACCAATTCGCGATACCCCTGTTCCAGTACATCCCCGAGTCGCAGTGCCGGTAAGTTTTCGATCATCCCTCGTCCTTAGCTTCGTTCGTTCCCGAACGCGCAGCTTCGATGCCGCACGGGGTGACGGGTTACTGCCGATGGTAAGACAGGTACTGCTATTCCGTTGAATACTTCCTGCGGTCGGATCTGAACTAGCTCGGTTTCCTCTCGGGGGAACCGGCCTAGTGCCTCCTTCTGGGGGCTCCGGGAAGTGCGACCCCGGTTCGCCGGGTAGCCAGGGCAAACGTCACCTCGGCGTCGTGGTCTGTCGTTGGGAGCCGAGCGAGGGGGGAGCACCGATGCAGCATTCGGTGCCTCTCGACTTGGGAAGGTCTCGCCGGACGATGTCTCTGATCCCCTAATACCTTCGCGGAAGGCGAAGGCGGGAGATTAAAGGTCGTACGGTTTGCGAGAGAATAAAGGTCGAAAGTTTGGCGAGAAAATAAA
>NW_022690017.1:0-616 GCF_011630105.1 Anneissia japonica | reverse complement strand
ATATATGTAAAATTAAAACGAAACAGTAGAGAAAATCCGATCAGAATGACAAAATAAACTATGCATCCACTGGAAGGAATCCCAATATCTGCAGACGGATCCGTTTCGGCCTTCCAGACCTCATCAGTGCAGCTAGGGTATAGACCAAAACAAAACGTTTAGGTAGGGCCCAAACTAGTCCCACGACCACTAATGATTACAGAGCCAAACCAAGGCAATAATATATACACAGCCCAGGTGTGAATGCATTCCTTCCACTGGGTGCTTAATTTATTTAGTCATTCTGATCGGATTTTCTCTACTGTTCCGTTTTAATTTTAAATAGTTTTGCATTATGTGGCCGTTTGCTGTTTTATGGGTTTTCCCCATTTGCCTTTCAAAATTTATATATTATTAAAGAATCTCTATTGAGATCCAACGGGCCGCCACTGATGCACGGTAGAAATTGCATCTTTAGATCTCCGATCTTGTTTACAAATTCACGGACTAGTGCTGTCTCCTAAGAATTTTTGTAGGACGCGTTAAGAGTGACAAAATATTCTCTGTATCTACTGGAACCGAGCCATATAGCTTGTATTCCACTATTTGCATTCACAAATGGGCTGTGTATATATAT
>NW_022690016.1:0-684 GCF_011630105.1 Anneissia japonica | reverse complement strand
AGTTTGGGACTATATGTTATAACTTAGAAGGCAAAGGAGAGCAAGCACAAGCTTTAACATTAAAAAGTGCGCGCGAAAAATTTTTGTTTTTTTAATTCTAATTTCGTCGGAATTGATCAAAACTTCCTAAAATGTGCAATTTTTAGAAGAAATTGGCCTACCTCAACAAGTAATACTCTTATGTTATATATGTCCACACTCGTTTTTTTGAACTGAATATATGCATTTTACTTATGGATTTATTTATTACAAACATATTCTTTCAACATCATTACACATTGAGGCCCTTCTTTCATAAACGATCTATCCTTAAATTTTCTTTCTTGAGTTTGGGACTATGTGTTATAATTTATAAGGCAAAGGAGAGCAAGCACAAGCTTTAACATTAAAAAATGCGCGCGTATGCGCGAAAAATGTTGTTTTCTAATTTCGTTGGAATTGATCAAAACACCCTAAAATGTGCAATTTTTAGAGGAAATTGGCCTACATCAACAAAATATTGGATTTAAAATTTGAGATTTTCAGGCACTTTCTCGGGTGAAAAGGGCATTCAATGGGGAAAGATTTTGGATATTTTCCCCTTGTTCCCCGGTGGTTATACCACTGCGGAGAATACCTAGCGGCTTAGATCAAATGCGATATGGACACTTTTTGAAGTGGAGAAGGGGTTGCAGGCCGGGGTAT
>NW_022690015.1:4692-8020 GCF_011630105.1 Anneissia japonica | reverse complement strand
TATTTAGTTTGTTTTGTCATTCTTGATCGGATTTTCTCTACTGTTCCGTTTAAACTTTATATTATCATTTGGATTTATGTGGCTGCTCGTTGTTTTTATGGGTTTATCCCATTTGCCTTTAAATTTATATATATATATATATATACACATATATATATACATATATATATATATATACACACTTATATACACATATATGCATACTTATACATATATACACTCTTTGCAACAAAGGCCATTACATTGGTGAAACGGGTAATAAATTCCGCCTACGATTTAATAACCATAAACATTCCATCCGCAATAACACCCCTGGTTTCCCTGTAGGGGACTTATAGTCGAAAGTACTCGCTAACTCTGAAAATAAATTTTGTGGCATATATCTGATACCATCTGACTCGTTATTTACTACTTAATGTGTTCCCGGCGTTCACAACTTATGCCAAGCGAGTCTACCTTATGCACAGTGCGCGGCAATGTATCGCCGATTATCATGTGACATAACCTATAAAAAGGCTGCCGCTCGTCGATTCAAATCATAACCGCACTAGACATCGCAGTATCAATATCACCGTGTTAACATCACCCCATTTTAATATACCTATTCCCCTAAACGCTGCCAATACGCCATTTATACGATAACTGTAAGTAAGAAAAACATTCAGTAAGTTTTGTGGTTGTCTGGAACTCGTCAATACCGTACGTCAATATACGTTGGAGATAAGTTTGTTATAAGTTACATATAATTTCGAAGCACGTTACTCATATGTTAGAAGTACGTTTTGATTTTTGAGTAACTTGTGTCAACAATCGCTTAACTTACCTATAAATTTGGTCCGCGAGCCATACGCTGGCATACGTCGAAAAGGTTTGTGCATGCACAAAACTCGCCATACTAGGACGTATACCAGCGTGCTTCAGCATGTTCTTAACGACGTACGCCAGCATATTTGCCATTTTTTCATACGTTGGCATACGCTGGCTAAATCGTCAAGGTGTGACAGGGCCATAAGCTTGATTCAATGTTCCAACAGTGTACCACTTTATATGAGGATGTTGTAACTTTAGATGACTTTAATGTTGACATTACTAAACAACCTAACTTTAGAAAAATTAATAATTTGTCAAAACACAATAATCTACACCAAATCATACTGAGTTTTTAAAAATAACAGAAACCATCAAAACAAATATTGACTTGGTCAGTTTGGAAAAGACTATTTGATGATGTCTGTGATACTCATGCTCCTGTTAAAACAAAAAAGAAGAGGATGCTTATAAAATAACTAATAGAATTCATTGAATGTCCATCACTTTCAAGTGCCTTCGCCAACTACTAGGCCTTTGGTGGCCCCTGGCCAGAGCCAAGATGCACACTTTGCTTGCATAGTCTCGTGGGCACCATCAGTGCATTGATTATATTATGAAATGGGCCCTCTACTTCTAAAACGTTTTGCCACTGTTGGATTTGTCAACCTAACTGTAAGCATATGGATTGCAGTGTCTTAGTTCTCTCAAGATAGTGAGATTCTCTTTTTATTTAGGGCCATTTTTAGTAATGATTTCTACTACAAAATGCAGATATAATTGATGTGTTAAAATATACAGTAAATTATTCAATTTCAAAGGATTGACGGAAAATTAATTCAACTTTTTAAAACTGGATGTCTCAGAGTGGTATGATGACCACAGTTGTCTTCCTATGTTGAAAGTGTTGTTCAGAGAGCATGTGGCAACTGGGAGACTATCAGAAATTCGTAGCACAATGGAGTTGCTGAATGAATTGGTTACACTTGATCATTTGAATGCAAACAAAATTGCTATTCTGCATGATACCATCAGCATAACTGAACATTTGGGTCTTCAGTGGAAGATTAAAGAAAGTCTACAATCATTTTCGGATGTTAAGGAAGGAACCACTCTGAAACAGTTCACAAATCACAGACAAAAAGTAATGAAACGTGGGATTAAACTGACTCTAGCCGATGTGACACAAATTAGTAGATTTTATAATAAGAAGTATACTGATCGTTGGAGTATGATCACTGATCTTGAAAACAGGAATCAAATCTTTGATGGAGATATGAAGGATTTCATTGAATGCACTATTAGAAGGTATTCCTCACTTTCTTAAGAACAGTTGGTTGTCAAAATTAATAATGGTTTTTATACAGAATTGTATATTTTATATATTATGTACATATATATAATATATATATATATGTGTGTGTGTATGTGTATATATGTATAATATGTATATATATATATATATACAAAAACCATTATTAATTTTGAAACATATAGCTAAGCCACTCTTCAGAGTAGGAAGATTACAGTGTTGTCTATTGTAGATGCTGCTAATGTACTAATTGTCAATTTCTATTTTCTCGGTAGGTAACGGAGAAGCATCAACATTAAAAAGGCCAAATTTAGACAAAGGTATGTACTGCGTGCTGAATGATTGCGTGTTTATTTTCCGTGAATAACTATAATGATGTAGAGAATGGTCAGTATAATTCATCTGATAATTTAAGATTTATTCAATTAATTTTTCGGTGCTCCAAATAATTATTAAAATAAAAGTAGGTAAAAACAAGTATTCTTCCAAATAATAATAAAATAATTAATAATTAATAATTTTAAAATGTGGAAAATTACTTCTGTCTGATTTTCATGCCTCCATCTGCTGCAGCTTATGCCACATTTGCCCTATGTGTTTGTACAGGGATTTTCTACCTTCCACTTTTTGTACTTTGATGTTGAGTGGATCCAGGGGGAATGGGGACTATGGCTACCCCCTCAGGAAAAAAATATAGAGAGAAGAAAAAAAGGGAGAAAATTAAAAATTGACTACTACTTGACACATGTATGAAATTTGAGCACATAGACTGTGTCAATAGTGACAGTCCCACAGCTTTTTCATTATGAATCATTGCTTCTCATCAAGAATTACACAATAATTCATAAATTTTGAATTAATTTCAGTAATGCACATAATAAAACCATCTATTAGAAAGCTATAGATTGGATTATCCAGACAGTTCCTTCATATTGCCATAAATCCTATACCATAAATGCTTGAAGCGCCACTCTCGAATAAGCACCATTCTTGTATGCACCACACATGATGCATGATGCATGGTTTAATTTCTCACTGGGGGCACATTGGTCTTTTTCATACAGTTAATAAAAGAACTTTTTTGATAAGTTAGGCCTGATATGATCTTTACATAATTGTTTAGCACTGTTTCTGTCATTTTTTGATTAGTTATACCACCTGTCTCTTATACACATCTAGATGTGGATAAGAGACAGCTTTAGATGACTT
>NW_022690015.1:2514-4468 GCF_011630105.1 Anneissia japonica | reverse complement strand
TTTTTATTTATTGGTGATCCGCTTCTCGAGCGGATCACCTCTTGTTATTGTCAGAGATCTTTTTTTTTTTATTCTACCTTTCCTTCCCTTTCTGTTCGCACGATATCTCAAAAAATGCCACGAGTTACGCACAATCGCTGTCAACGAACATTTGGCTTGGTCTGGAATAGTCATAGTAAGCTTTTCAACGCGCTCAGTCATGCGTGACGTCATCTACGCGCAATTTTGCATTTTTACATTATCGATCATATCAGCCTAACCAATTGCCATTTCGAAATCGTATTATAGTGAGCATTAACTTCGGGTTAATGTTGAATGTACTGTACCATAATTGTAAGCGTGCGTTTCACTACGCGCGCGTACGTGTGCATCAAAATTTCAAAATGCTCAAAATCACTTTTTGACTAAATTAGAGCACGTTTTAGGCCATTTTAAGCATTTCAATTTTTTTTTTTATTTTCCACTACGGGCGCGCATTTTTAAGGGCGCACCACGTATGGAAGCTAGAAAATAATTTTTTTTGTCAAATTTTGGTTTCCTGACATTGTTTTGACAAGTTTCCAATCTTTTCAATCACTCTATGGCCAATAACAATGCCGTACGCACGCATCAAACATAGTGACCTTCGTGCGCATTTGTGCTGATATACAGTGAAATTTTGTTAAAATTAGGCCTAATTTTAAACAGTTACATCTCATTAGGATGAAAGGTGACCCCCAATTTTTATTACATATTCTGAAAGCAGATGAGTTGCAAATATGATTTTATAGGTCATAATGGCTGATCGGACATTATGACGTCATCATATTGCCATCTGAATTCAACAAACTGAATATTATCAATTACCTCATTTTAGCAAATGTGCATTTGAGCGTATCTCGCTTATTCTTGATGGATTGTCTTCCAACTTTGAGTATGTTGTAGCTGAATTGTCTTTCATATATGTGGCATTTTTTACATTTTGATGATGTCATCATGGTCAAAATATAGGGTTTTGCTTACCCCCCTCATCTTTCCTTCGTCCAGCCTTTGATGACCCCATTATCACCTTAATCAGTCGTGATTTCTGAATCATATTTAGTGGGTATAAACTTCAGGTCATGGTTAAATGTTATGTACATTATATTTTTGTGTGCGCGTAATAACGCGAGCATTCGCGTGCGTCAAAATTAATATATGCTATATTATTCATCCTAAGGAGCTATAACTGATTTAAAAAAAGACATGATATATTATATCATGTCTTTTTTTAAATCAGTTATAGCTCCTTAGGATGAAAGGTGACCCCTAACTTTTATTACATATTCTGCAAGCACATGAGCTGTAGATATGATTTTATATATCATAATAGCTGATCGGACATTGTGACATCATCATATTGCCATCTGAATTAAAAAACAAGAAAAAAAACTAGATTTGAACTTGTCACTGAGGACGAGTTAGGTGATCCGCCGTACTTTGACCCTCACGAAGCACGCGCGGTTCTGATTGAAAAGTATAATATTCTAAAACATGCTCTTTTTAAAGAGTAATTTTGAGCATTTTAAAAGGAATTTTAAAGAAAAGGTAATTTTGAACATTTTAAGGACTTACGAATGTGTACACATACGTCTTAACGTCCGTGCGCACGGTAGTATTAATACAGTGTCAGAAACCCAACACGTGTAACCGAAACGTAATTTCCTGCTTCAGTACGTGCTGTGGGCGTGGAAATGAGCGTACGGCGCGTAAATTTTGGAAAGTTTTGGAATATTCAAAATGACCTGAAACATGCGTTAAATTACCTGAAAAGTGATATTAACAATTTTAAAATGTTAACGCACAAGTACGAATAACTTATACGACGTGCCTGACGACGGTAATGGCACATGAATTTAAACCTTGTCAAGTTCAATTTAAAACCCCCTGTTGGTTGGTAATGCCACACGAATTTTGCCTTTACAGTATACGAACT
>NW_022690015.1:313-2495 GCF_011630105.1 Anneissia japonica | reverse complement strand
AATACTGTCTGCCGCCCTCTATTTTCAATGTGTTTATATATTTTAAGGAAGAAAGATGAAAAGGCTCCAAAAAAGCATTCTTTTTGACCATGATGACGACATCAAAATAAAAAATAAAGGGACAGGTCCGAAAGAGAATTGATTTAGCTATAACATACTCACAGGTGGGAGACAATCAATCAAGATAAGCGAGTACGTTCAAAAATTTTTTCTTAATTCAAATGGTAATATGATGATGTCACAATGTCCGATCAGCCAATATGATCTATAAAATCGTATCTACAACTCATGTGCTTTCAGAATATGTAATAAAAATTGGGGGTCACCTTTCATCCTATGGAGCTATAACTGATTAAAAATAGGTCTGATTTTACCATAATTTCACTGTATAGGGGTACAAATACGCGCAAAGATACCTATGTTTGATGCGCACGTACGGCATTGCTATTGGCCAAAAGATGACCGAAAAGAATGGAAGTTTGTGAAAACAATGTCAGGAACCCAAAATATGTGAAAAAACATAGTGTCTAGCTTTGGTATGTGCTACGAGCGTAAAAATGCGCGCGCTTAGTGGAAAATTTAAAAAAAATTATAATGCTCAAAATGGCCTAAAACGTGCTCTAATTTAGTTAAAAAGTGATTTCGAGCATTTTAAAATTTTGATGCACGCGTGCGCACGCATTATGAAGCGCACGCATAAAATTAGGGTACAGTACATTCAACATTAACCCGAAGTTAATGCTCACTTAATACAATTTCGAAATGGCAATTGGTTAGGCTGATATGATCGATAATGTAAAAACGCAAAATTGCACGTAGATGACGTCACGCATGACTGAGCGTGTTGAAAAGCTTACCATGACTATTCCAGACCAAGCCAAATGTTAGCTGACAGCGATTGTGCGTAAACTCGTGGCATTTTTTGAGATATCGTGCGAACAGAAAAGGGGAGAAAGAAAGAAGAATAAGAAAGTTGAAGATGATTCCGTACAATAACAATAGGTGATCCGCTAACGTTAGCGGATCACCAATTATATTTCTTTTCTCAAAACGTTTTTGACGTCATATCATCTTAACCATTCGTCATTTCTGAACAATATTAAATGGGCTTATACTTCAGATCAAGTTTGAATGTTAGGTATCTTACTTTTTCGTTTGCGCGTCTTAACGTGCACGTACGCGTGCGTCAAATATTACAAATTCTAATAATTATGCCTATTTATAATCAAATGTAGCTCCTTAGAATGAAAGGTGACCCCCAATTTTTATTACATATTCTAAAAGCACATGAGTTGTAGATATGACTTGATATATCATAATAGCTGATCGGACATTGTGACGTCACCATATTGCCATCCTGAAGTAAAAAAAACTGAATTTTTATATGATAAATACTATGAATGATCATTACTCCTTCACCAACAGGCATTTGTCAATGAAAGTTAATACATTATATATCTCATATCAAAAGACAACAGTGACATTAAGATGCGCATGAGCGTCATGACGTGCGCGTACGCATGAGTAAATCTTTTAAAATGCTCAAAATTCTCTTTTAACAAACTAAATTAGCGTATTTTGCCATTTTCAGCATTTAATTATTGTTCAATCTGCCACGCGCACACTTCCTCGTGGATCAAAGTGACGAGTTCAAATCTAGTTTTATTTTATTTTATTTTTTTTGTTTGTTCTTTAAACTGGGCGGACTCTTCAGTCAAAAAGACTGTTCTCCCAGGTTGTCCAGTATACATTTTAAACAAGTCGTTTTATATCGCTGGGATTTCCTTTATTAAGAACTTTTTAAATCTATTTCTGCCTCTTCTATTTTAATATGGTCAAAATTTTAGAGTTATTGTAATTTCTAGTCCTTTTCAGTTTTTTTTTCTTTTCTTTCCGTTCTTTATTTTCCTTTCTTTAATTTCTTCCCCTTCCAATATTTACATATGTTTATATATCATTTGAAAATGATAATTAGCCATCTCATAGACATGGGTCTATTTGATATTAGTGCCTTCACACCATTAATTGGTGATCCGCTAACGTTAGCGGATCACCTATTGTTATTGTACGGAATCATCATCTTCAACTTTCTTATTCTTCTTTCTTTCTCCCCTTTTTTGTTCGCACGATATCTCAAAAAATGCCACGAGTTTACGCACAATCGCTGTCAGCGAACATTTGG
>NW_022690015.1:0-285 GCF_011630105.1 Anneissia japonica | reverse complement strand
CGCGCTCAGTCATGCGTGACGTCATCTACGCGCAATTTTGCGTTTTTACATTATCGATAATATCAGCCTAACCAATTGCCATTTCGAAATCGTATTAAGTGAGCATTAACTTCGGGTTAATGTTGGATGTACTGTACCCTAATTTTATGCGTGCGCTTCATAATGCGCGCGCACGCGTGCGTTAAAATTTTAAAATGCTGGAAATCACTTTTTAACTAAATTAGAGCACGTTTTAGGCCATTTTGAGCATTTCAAATTTTTTCTAAATTTTCCACTACGCGCGCG
>NW_022690014.1:0-1084 GCF_011630105.1 Anneissia japonica | reverse complement strand
CAGCAAGCAATTATACATATTACTGCATGCAATTTCAAAAATTAGGACATTTTTCAATTACATTATGGAATCATTATTTTAAGAAGCATATTAATGTTCAATAAACTGATCAGTACATACCATAAATCATGATCAGATACACCATCGATGAAAATTATAAGACAAATCATTTGTCAAAATAAAATCAATGTCAAAAAGATGTTTTGGCTCAGTTCTAAACCTAAATTTTTTTGGTAAATGCAGCATGGGCAGCCTTTGTTTCTTTTTTTGAGATTAAATATGTTCTTCCAGTCACTGTAGTTGGGTGAACAGCTGTTAGTATATCTTGATGATCAATGGTTAAAGAATCTGGTGGTTCTGGAAATACGAAAGATGACGACGGTCCATGTGGGTGTAGGAATGTAATATCAACCTCATGCCTATCTGGGTAATATTCCTTGATGCACGCTACCCACCAATGGTTATCATAAGCTGCTGTAACATATCCACTTAAGACCAAACCACTCAGAACTGTGGTATCTGCAGTAAGAGTTACTAGTTCCTGTCTTTTCTCAGAAGCAGATGAAAAGGATCGAACTGTAACCGCTTCTTTGGAGACTGGAATAAAAGAATGCAAATTCCGTGTACCTGGAATTGTGCGAGCATTTTCAAATCTGTCTTTCAGGAATTCTGCTTGTTGCCGATATTGCTCTGTTGTGGCAAACTGGCAATGTATTTTGTCAATCTCTGAATCTGCAAATTCAAAAAGTTGGCGAGCAGTGATAATCTGTTGATCTAATGGGCGTTGTAAACTTGCTCTGGCTGCTAACCGCTTTATTGTTCCCCCCAACACCATCAGATGGTCCCTTTCCATGCGAGTTGGCAAAGAAATGCCATTCAGCTTGAACACCATAAGTCTTCTTCATGGAGGCACAAATTTAAAAAGTTTTTTCTATTTTTATACTGTGCAGCACAGCCGTCAGAAAAATAGCATATTTTCTTTAAACATGTCCAAGTGTGTCTGTTAAAAACTGTATTTCATGAGCAATTTTTGAAAAAGGTGAACTGCCACAGTATCATGTGTGTTACATTCTGATATAATCAC
>NW_022690013.1:0-855 GCF_011630105.1 Anneissia japonica | reverse complement strand
GAGTAGGATAAGGCTAGCGCGACATGCGGACGTTGGTACGTGTTGGTTAGTCTACAAACGTCACCCAAAGTAATTGATTTTACCCGGCAGAACGAAAGAAGGAAACTCTGCTTTTCAGTCGTCTTAGGCCCTTGATTTTTGACAAACAATGACCTTTCAGAGGTCAAATTGCTGTCAAGAATATGAATTGGCTGCTTCGCAGCAATTATTTTCCTATTCCCAACCGTGCCGTAACTTTCATTAGTGCACGGTTTGTTTGACCTTTTATTCGGTGAAACAATTTGATAAAAACATGACATGTGAGTTAGCCACTTTAAGGAGGCTTGTTGCATAGGCCTACTGTACACCTGTCAGAGCAGATCCTACTTGGGTCACCATGTCATTCAAAGCTGTCTACATTATTGGCAGGCTAGTGAGCATCCTACTTTCTATGGCAGTAGGTAGAGAAACAAACAATGTGGAGGTTCAATAACCAAGTTGATTGACTATAGTATGACATGTATTGAACAGAAGCTGTAAAGTTAAATACAAATCAAATCCTTTTATTACTATTTAAAGCTGCTGATGCTAAATTTCTAATTTACTACTGTATGTCTATACCTTAATTGTATACTATAATTTCCTGTGTTTTACTACTGTACAAAACTAGATGGGCAGATCTAGCAAGAAAAACTTTCATTGACTGATAGATTTTAATATCTACAGTAAATATGGTACATAAAAAATTAAACAAATTAAACTAACAACAAAAAGGGAAACAATACAGTGAATAAACATTAAATAACCCAAAAAAAAGGTAAAAAAAAAAACATTAGATAACCTAAAAAAAGGTAAAAAAAAAAAAAACATCATGTA
>NW_022690012.1:0-2516 GCF_011630105.1 Anneissia japonica | reverse complement strand
TAAAAGAATTGGATGTTAGCCATGTAAAAAACGTGATTGTTCATGTGGGAACCAACGATTGCAGTGATATAAACTATAACAAGAATGAGCTACAAGAGGATTATAAAGAACTTGTATCAAGTCTACAACCAAGAATATCAGGAAAGGTGTATTTGTCTGGAATTTGCCCCCGACTTGATGACCGCTCTATTAACATGCGTGTGTGGGAAACTAATGACATGCTCAAATCCAGATACAGTAATTTCATTGACAACTCTAAAGCCTTCTTATGTAAATATGGTTTGGATGCATCTAAGTTTGTCTATCATGGCCTTCACCTTAACAAATATGGAACTTTCGCACTGATTAAATGTATCAACTCAACTGTTCAAATATTGAAGCCACAAAGCAACTTTCAACAGGAAACATCCTCATTATCAACTCACTGTCACTACTGCGGTGAAAGTGGTCATACTCGCCGTGTTTGCCGCCATGGAAAACCTGTAATTTGCTGGAAATGTAACACTGTAGGACATAAATCAAAATTCTGTGGAAATCGACACTGAAATGAAGGCAAAGAAGATGAAGCCGAATTATCAGTATTAAATAAAAGTGAATCCCTAAACTTACAAATGTTGTTTACTTCAAACCTTACCAAAAATGAACACTCTGATATTCTAACTGAACATTGTGCTGTATTTGAAAAGAAAGGTCTAAGTATCATAGGCATTAACATAGTAACACTTACAGGAAAATTTGACAGTTTTAAATATCTAATTCAGAATAATTCTATTGACATAATAGCATTGAATGAAACAAGACTTAATAGCACTATACCAAATTTAGATGTTAACATTGAGGATTATGATCTATACAGAAAGGATCGAAATAGAGAAGGTGGTGGTGTAGCAATCTATGTAAATAATAATGGTGGTTTTACACATAAAATTAGAGATGATCTCATGAATCCAAATCTGGAGTTGTTAATTTTAGAAATTAAACAACCTCATTGTAAGCCTTTCTTGTTATTTGCATGGTATCGTCCTCCAAATTCAGAGATGGGAGATTTTGATAAAGTCGAAAACATTCTTGAAAATGTTGAAAGTACAAACTTTGAAATAATTATGGTTGGTGATGTAAATTGTGACACTATGGCATCAAATCTGACTTGTTACACTACTAAAATGGTTGATTTAGCAAATAATTTTCACCTCAAACAAATAATTTCAGAACCAAAAAGAATAACTCAAAATAGTAAAACTCTTATAGATCATATATATACTACTATTCCTAACAAAATTTGTAACTCTGGTGTACTTCATACTGGCATTAGTGACCACTCAGCAATTTTTGCAATACTAGGTAAGGAGAAGAAAATAAATCATAAACATAGGTTTAAAATAGGTAGAAATTATAAAAACTTACTAATTACTAATTACGGTAACGTTGATGATGCAGTTAATTACTTTGAAACCCAGTGGCACAAAAACATGCCCCAATTAAGAAAAAGCGTGTTCGTCATAAGAATTGCCCGTGGCTAACAAAGGATCTAATAAAAATCATGCAAGAACGTGATGTCCTTAAAAAAAGGGCTAATAAATGTAATATCCCTGAATTATGGGATCAATATCGCAAAATTAAAAATAATGTAAATACTAAAATTAAAAATTACAAAAAAGAATACTTTTCTGAAAATCTAAATACTAATGATCTTAAAAAAATATGGGAAACCATAAGACACAT
Organism: Anneissia japonica; assembly: GCF_011630105.1. NCBI lineage: Eukaryota > Metazoa > Echinodermata > Crinoidea > Comatulida > Comatulidae > Anneissia > Anneissia japonica. The sequence continues at coordinate 794 of NW_022690012.1, read as the reverse complement.
TATACCTTCTAAAAGTAAAAGTAATGAAATCCAAGATTTACAAATTAATGACAATAAAGAAACATCAGATCCAACTAAAATTGCTAATAGTCTAAATATATTCTTTTCAAATGTAGGGCCCAATCTTGCATCAAAATTTTCAGAAAGAGAAGATATAGAATCTGACAAGTCTAATGATAACATAGGAAGTCTGTCTTTTAGTAACGTCAATGAACAATATATTTTTGAACAGCTTAAGCGTATTTCTCCTAAAAAAGCAACTGGAAACGATAAACTACCTTCAAAATTAGCCAAAGCTGCTATAAATTCAATTGTTGGACCACTAACGTACATAGTGAATTTATCCTTATCTTCAGGTCAATTCCCATACAAGTGAAAAAATGCTAAAGTTTGCCCCATCTTTAAGGGTGGTCATAGGTCTCAACCTAGTAACTATAGGCCAATTTCAATATTACCCACTTTATCAAAAATATTAGAAAGGGCGGTGTTTGATCAAGTGTACAAATTCATTGATGAAAACAATATGATCTATAATTGCCAATCAGGATTTCGCTCAAATTTTTCAACTATATCTTCATTATTAAACATTACTGAAGACTGGATAAATGCTATAGACAATGGTCATTTTACAGGTCTAGTAACACTAGACCTTAAAAAGGCATTTGATACAGTTGACCATAAGATTCTCATTGAAAAACTTAAAACCTTTAAGCTTGATAACAACATAATAATATGATTTAACAATTATTTAAGTGATCGTTCCCATACCACGCATGTAAATGGTATACAATCAA
>NW_022690011.1:0-664 GCF_011630105.1 Anneissia japonica | reverse complement strand
TGAGCTTCCATGACGGCCTACTCGGACATGACACGTTGTTGTTTGTTGTTATTTCGCGACGTCATCAACGAGTACAATACATTTATTATCCACCATCAACTAAACTGCCTTAAAGAAAAAAAAATGGTTCGTGTGGGAATCGAACACACAACCTCCATGTTTGCTATTCATTATCCACCATCAACTAAACTGCCTGAAATTAAAAAAAATAAATTAAAAAAAAAACTGGCTCGTGTGGGAATCGAACCCACGATCGCTGAGTTTACTACCCCTGATCCAGCATGACTAAACGGAGGGAGGTAAACCGCAGCCCCTAAGCCATAAATGCGATAAACCTAGTACCACACCAAGTACCAATTAGTCAACTCTGCTCCTACTAGAAAAAATCTTTGTATATATACACTGCAGGTTAATATTACGCATGGTCATAGTGTCAAAAATGGGCCGTGGGCCAAGGGGGTTTATTTTTTTGTCTAAAAATGTAGAGTTAAATTTATAATCGATTTTGATTGTTACCATTTCCATAACTTACGCACTTTTTTAAAAATAGACAAACATTTTTGAAAAATTCATTATGAAAATTAGAAAAAAAAATAGACTAGTCATGTTACGGGAAACCTGGTGGTTGTGTGTTCAATTCCCACACGATTTTTTTTTTTTTTTT
>NW_022690010.1:0-541 GCF_011630105.1 Anneissia japonica | reverse complement strand
ACGAATAGCTCCTCCGGTATGTGTGTGTCGGACGAGCTTGTTGGGGTGCTATCGCGAACGAAGTCTGTCGACCTTTCGAAGCCAGGCACGCGCAGTCTGGTTTCGCTAAGGTTCGAAGGTCGAAATCAGTGTCAACTTACAGCCTAGATTTTACAATTGTTTCTAAGTCCAGAAAAGTCGAAATTTTTTCTAAGTCCAGAAAAGTCGAAATTTTTTCTAAGTCCAGAAAAGTCGAAAATTTTTCTATGTCCAGAATTGTCGAAAATTTTTCTAAGTCCAGAATTGTCGAAATTTTTTCTAAGTCCAGAAAAGTCAAAATTTGTTCTAAGTCCAGAAAAGTCGAAAATTTTTATATGTCCAGAATTGTCGAAAATTTTTCTAAGTCCAGAATTGTCGAAATTTTTTCTAAGTCCAGAAAAATCGAAATTTTTTTAAGTCCAGAATTGTCGAAAATTTTTCTAAGTCCAAAAAAGTCAAAATTTTTTCTAAGTCCTGAAAAGTCGAAAATTTTTCTAAGTCCAGAAATCTCTAGCTTTAAAAA
>NW_022690009.1:0-1939 GCF_011630105.1 Anneissia japonica | reverse complement strand
CTAGTAAATGTAGATGTACTGTAGGCCTAGATGGACAGCCTCGGCTCGGTTCTAGCCTGGCCTGGTTCTAGCTAGGCCTAGCCTAGGCGATAATTTATTAAGGTAGGTCCGGCCTAGGCCTAGCCTATATTAATGCCTACATCCTAGACTCTACCGAATATGAAAAATTGACCTAAAATATATTGCACCATGTTAAATTAGAACCACGAAGCGTTACATAAACTTGTGAAGGTGCTGAGTATATTCCCCGTCGCATAAACAGAAACGAAACAGCTTCTGAACAGGACGGGAGCTTGGTTGCGAGGACGGGAGCTTGGTTGCGAGTACGGTCACGGTCTGTTGGTTCCTCTGTACTGTGCGCTCACCGTCCTCAAACGAAAGCTCGGTATTATTCCCCTGAAGACGATTGAAGCAACACAATCGAAATGTTGACATGCTCAACAAACAACAGTTCTTTTCATTCACCATTATTACAGTGGTGTACCACAAGCATTAAATATATTAATAGAGTAGTCTTTACTACAATAATTGGTGGCTAAGCCTAATATGCAAGTTGATATCCAAGGAGTGTAAAGAACAAAATTATTAACAAGCCAGAAAATCCACAATACTAGTATAAACACCAATATTATAATTTCAAGCATACTCCGAGAAAAAAACAGAACTCAAAAAAAATCATCGCTTTCAATATTTCATTCTTTTGTAAATCATCAAGAAGGACTGCTAAAACAAAACAGGGGTAAAAGAGTATAACAGGTGTAGCAGGATAACATTGATGATATATTGTATAGTTTCCTCTCTTTTATTATTCTTGTTTATGTTGATCATTTTGTTGAATATTTAGACGTTTTATTGCTAATTATTTTTTTTACAGCAATAATCCACTTAACCTTCCTTTAATGAAATAAAGTCTATAACTTTAATCAAATAATCTAATATCTGATGCAATGTACAGTAGTAATTTTTCTTATCAGTTTAAACAAAACAGAATTATATATTTTTCTAAGTTTCTGTTGTGATTTTGTATTGTTTTCTTGGTTGTGCCAACCTTTTATCAAGGTCATATCTATTATTAATTAATTTTTTTCCAAATACAATTGGTTTTATAAAGCCTCATAAAAAATTGATCCATATTTATTATGTTAATGTCTCAATTTGGCCATTGGCTCATGTGTATTTGTTTTTAGTGCAAGTTTTGTTTCTATATGAAAAAAAGTTTCTGATATAAATAGGAATGACATTGAAACAAATAATAAACTTTTTGTTTCAGATTGACACATCTTTAAAATGATTTAATCCACGAAGAAGAGAACAATGGATCATACAGTATGATACAATTGTCATGTGATGAATTGCAATAATGAAAGTAGCATAGTAATATTGACTAAACTGGGACAATACAGTAGCAATGCATTTGCTGCTCAGCCTTCATCCATGTATAGTACCACACTGAAAAGTAATATATTTGCACACGGTCCACAAATACAGTAACTCAAAATTCCACAGGAAATCAACAGGAAAGTAGGTGGACAGAATCATATCCAAGCTTACAGTATGTTGACCAACATTCTGCACATCAAATCACAGCTTTTGATAAATTTAATCTCCCTTGAGAAACAGATCATTTGAAATAAAAAAATATTTAGGGAACTTCTGTAATTTGCAGAGAATATAGGAAGGCTTCTCTATAAATTATTCAAGTTGTATTACCTTAATATCGATAGGAAGCGAGTCATACCACATTGTCTGATGGGATTGGTAGGCAGCAACCATACCGTAGTAAACACTTCCTGTGTCAACGTTAGGTACTGTACCAGCATTAAGCTGTGTCATGCATATTAAGTAATTGGGTCGATATTAATAGAACTTACCAATGAGATATACACATCGGAAATTCTAATTTAAACAAAAATATTAATACTACAATATATATTAATAC
>NW_022690008.1:0-1174 GCF_011630105.1 Anneissia japonica | reverse complement strand
CACGCCCGCATACTTGGCTGCGCAGTCAAAAACAACCCTGATTTTACCGGGTTTTTTCTCATTTATGACAGGATGATGTGGTATATACCATGCTTTGCTGCCTACATACGTTTTTTCGTCTACCTCCTCCATGTATCCCTTAGTCATCATATTCTTCATGAACTCCGAGTATCTTTGTTTAAGCTCGGGATCCCGCGTAAACCTTTTTTCCAGCAAGTCATATCGCCGCTGGGCTAATTCTGGAGTCATAGCCAACTTTAGTTAACTCTAAATCTGTCTCTTATACACATCTAGATGTCCATCTTTGAACTGCATATTCCCTTCAATAAAGTTGAGAAACCTTTGATCTTCCACAGACAAGGCCCTTTTCTCTGATGACCCAATTTCTGGAAAGTCAATCCTTGCGGCTTCTTGAACCAATCTAGTTAACTGCTGGTCCTCAACAGCTCTTAACTCCACTCTGTTGGCTGTGGCAACAGTATTGGTAAATCCTGGTCGAATTATAGCCCAGGGAATCCACCCTAGGATAGACCTGGTTGCATAGGGTGATCCAGGACTTTCATCTGAAATAACCTCTAGGGGAGTGTATGCATCCGCAACTGCATTACCAAGCATCAATCCAATGTCCCCTTCAATCTCACGGACTACCACACGGCCCCTCAGATGCTTCCATTCATCTACGTCACACTGAGTAGGGATATGTTCCTTAGTTACAGGCAGGCTATTCTTTGTGTAAACATTTGGTAGTTTAATATCTCTACCACCATCTAAATTGCTGACAGCCAAATGTGAAATGATATGCGTTTGCAGCGTGTAAGGATCTGCCATAGTATCAATCTCAATTCGAGCTTTACGGCCACTCACACCCAGTTGAGTCTTCAACTTCTCGGTACAGAATGATATGCTTGAACCTGGATCCAAAAAGGCATATGTTTGTATGGCCCTACCATTCTATAAAGACTTCACTATGACTGGAATGATGGCCATAGTACAAACACCATCATTATTGCTACATGCAGAGGAAGGAACTGGTTTTTGTACCTCAGCAACCTCTTTGTTTGATACTGCTGATGGTTTGGTTTCTAAATGTAGCACTGTAGGATGCTTAGCCTTACACACCTCGCACTGAAGCCTATTTCTACATTCCTTCGATCGGTGTCCTTGACGTAGGCAC
>NW_022690007.1:0-545 GCF_011630105.1 Anneissia japonica | reverse complement strand
TAATAATGTTATACTTATGTACTGCAAAATGCTGGAGTAAATAAAACAATAATTTACCCCTCACTGCAAATAAATATGCATGCACTCAAATTTTTTCCTTTTTGTAATGAAGATAAGCAATAAAAATAGGAAAAGGTAAATTTGTTCGAAAATGCTAGGGGGTCACCGTCCACTACGATTTCGGCTCAATCCTAGACCTCTGCCTAGATGACTTCTGCCATAGACGAACAGGGGCTCAGAAATGGTGATTAAGACAGTGGCCACCTTAGAGATAAATGCAATCCTGACCAAGGGAAAAATAACATATTTCTCATGCAATTCAATGATAATATCACCAACACTGGTCATTTCTTATGAACACTAGGTTCTGTAGTTGCAGCTGTGCAGCATACAACCCAACCACGTAGCCAGCCTCAGACTTGAAATTTAGACACCTCAATGCACAACCAGCATCTATGGATCCTGGATATTTTTGTCAACTTGCATAATTGGTAACTTAGGACCTGTTTGTTTGAATGACTCTTTTCTAAGTTGGGGTTCATGGA
>NW_022690006.1:0-523 GCF_011630105.1 Anneissia japonica | reverse complement strand
TTCGACATACCTTTTCGGTATTCCATCAACGACCTGATCGAGTTTATCAGACTTTCCTCTTCCGAATCTTCCTTCGTCTGGTAATGTTTACATTTTCGCAAACGTGTGTCGATGCGAGCAGCTTGCAAACACATATCATTTACTTCACCGGTCACCTGATCGACACGATCTGCAAGACACGCCTTATGCGACTTACGTCCTCGTGTATTCGGCATTTTATGATCGTCCAACTTACGTCTGCATTTAGATAAGGTTGCTGTCAGTTTGTCGGCACGACGAAGGACGAAGTCGGCGTATATCTGAAATTTCTCGATCGATTCTTCGTCCAGAGACAGTTCCAGACCAGATTCATTTCGTATATTTACATGCAACGGTACACCATCCACCGTTATTGCAAGAATTAACGCCATCTCTGTTGTCTCGATCGGATACTCGTGACATCCGAAAGCAGAATGATGAAATGTGCGGGAATATATATATATATTCTTTCGAGTCGTTACGTCATCTGTCTGCGCAACCGACC
>NW_022690005.1:0-518 GCF_011630105.1 Anneissia japonica | reverse complement strand
ACATAGCCTTCACATTCTGTATTAGTTTTATCATCTGGCATAGCTTGATTAATGTTTTTATAACGGGAAGTACTCGCTGTAATTTCAATAAATCTGTATTATATTCTAACTTCGAGATACATTTTATGTATCATTTGCCTATGCAGCCTTTCTTATTTTATCGTATAAATATATATCATGATATAAACTCTAAATCGTTTTGCGACAATGCTATACAATTAAATAAATTAATTGTGAACGAATCTATCTATAGATTGTGTACTGAGTATTTTATATCATTACATTTTTTTGTGTGTTAGCTTATTGTTTTGAGGAACCACAATGGATATGAGTAGGCTCACTTTATTATGTTTCCTATCACAGAAGGCTCTACTTCTAGGCTCTGAGTTCTAAATAAATCAAACAAAACAAAGAGGAGTCAGCGTGTGAAAAAAAATATACACACATATATATATACATATATATATATACATATATATATATGTATATATATATATATATATATATATGTATAAATA
>NW_022690004.1:0-1048 GCF_011630105.1 Anneissia japonica | reverse complement strand
TATACAGCTTTCTCAACACCTAAGGGTTTGTACCAGTTTAAGTACTTACCGTTTGACTTGCATGGAGCTCCTGCAACATTTCAAAGAATGATGGATCGTCTTTTGCGTGGGAAAGAAGGCTATGCAGCAGCCTATATGGATGATTTAGTGATATTAGCCCAGATTGGGAAAGTCATGCCCATCATGTCCGAGAAATATTTCAGACCCTCAAGCAGGCCAACTTGACCGTAAAATCTAGCAAGTGTAGTTTTGCACATAGCAAAGTGCATTATTTGGGGTATGTAGTAGGAGAGGGGTTGGTGCACCCTCAAAAGACTAAGGTAGAGGCGGTAGAAAAATTGGCAGCAACCAAAAAATAAAAAAGATGTCAAATCTTATCTTGGGTTGACAGGGTACTACCGTAAGTTTATCCCTAACTATGCTGACATTGCAGCTCCTCTGACTGATCTAACAAAAAAGAAATTGCCAGAAAAAATTAAGTGGATGCCTGATTACGAGGAGGCATTGTAAAGCTGAAATCAGTATTGTGTTCTGGTCCGGTTTTAAGGAACGCAGACTTTAATGCAGAGTTTATTCTGCAAACTGATGCGTCAGATCGGGGGTTAGGTTCAGTGCTCAGTCAATTAGGTCCTGATGGTACTGACCATCCTGTGTTGTAACTTAGTCGTAAGATGCTACCAAGGGAGCAAAATTATGCAACTACAGAGAATGTGTTTAGCCATAAAATGGGCTGTAGACAGCCTACAGTACTATCTGTTGGGTAGGAAATTTAAGATAATGACTGATCATCACCCACTAAAATGGCTGAATAAAATGAGAGATACTAACAAAAGACTCACTCGATGGAGTCTTGATTTGCAACCTTACTGTTTTACAGTGGTGCATAGAAGAGGTATTTCCAACAGTATTGCTGAAGGGCTGTCCCGGAAAAATTAATGGTACAGCACAATTTAAAAATGTGTTTGGAAAACAACAAAAAAAAACAGAAATAGTTGTTTGAAGTTTGCCTCTTACAATTGTAAGGAAAATATATTTTGCTTTTCATATG
>NW_022690003.1:0-848 GCF_011630105.1 Anneissia japonica | reverse complement strand
TGTATGTGTGTATGTATATATATATATATATATATATATAAATATATATATATATATGTATATGTATGTATATATATATATATATTTTAATATATATATATTTTTTAAAAATTTGTAGTTAAGTTTTTGCTCTCTTTGTTATTTTCTGCTTTTAAAATGTTTTTGTAGATAAGAACTGAACCACTTTGGAAATCAGTACTATGTATTGAAAGTGTATATTCAGTATAAAGAAAGAATAAATAAAATAAAATAAATTGCCAGACAGTTTGTCAGAGAGAATTGTGACTCTGTTATTTCGAAGCACACATACATTTAGGTTCAGGACACATATATTTTACATCTACCATTGATATTTTTGGCAGTGTTATACAGCTGTACAGACGTGTGTTGCAAATAACGTAATAAACAGCGTTTCCATGGACAAAATATTTTAATTTTTTAAATTATATTACTATTGAACTATGAAAATTTAAGTGTTTATATTAAAAAGTATTCATATTTTTCTAAACAACACCACTGAATTTCAAAATTTTTAAATTAACCTATTGTATATGAACTATAAATCTAGAGCTTGGACATCAGTTTTCGGCACACTTAGGTCATATCAGGGCAAATATCATAGAGATAACCCAATGGAAATTATAATTATAATTACTTCTTTTTCCAAATAAACATACTGTAAACAATTCTTTGACTAGGACAGCTATCCATAGAATTGCCATATGTTGTTCTAACATTTGCCAATTTCCATTGTTTGAAGAGGCATAACATTTGCTATTTAAGGAAGTTTGATTACTTTTGGTATTGTTTAGTTCATTTAGTTTAGTATTAGCAAATCTATTCTTAGA
>NW_022690002.1:0-1073 GCF_011630105.1 Anneissia japonica | reverse complement strand
ATTAACATTCCCAGAACTCTATAATGAATGAAAAGAGTGAATATAAACATACGGTAGTTTTTTTTTTTTAGTATATTTATTCAAGGCCTAGAGCTAGGCCTCCTAAGGGTAGATAGTAGGCCTAGCCTACCCTATCCTACCCTACTGTAGGTCTCAGCAAAGAGTATAAATAGAACAAGAGAGCAAAGTCCCGTTCGTAAAAACGGCATGCCTGTGTAGGACGCCAACTAACGGTTGTATATTCTTTTTATTACCCAGTGCAGCGCTGCGCAGCGCGGTAGAAGTACGCCCGCTATAAACTCAGTAAGCAGAAAACAAAAGCACAGTATCTTGTAAGCTAGGCTCTGTCTCTTATACACATCAGACAAACCTACAGTGCGCGGTGCAGTACTGGGTAATAAACATAGAGCTATTAAACAACTAGAGTGCTGACAAGATGGCGGAGCAATGCAGAGTTGTGTATGTGTACCATCCAAGATGGCTGCCGTAGTAAAGCGCCACCTTCAGGATTAGTATACATATTATTACCATAAATAAGCCCTCTGACTGAATATTATTTCATTAATGATAATTAGTATTGATAATGACAAATTATTAAACTGTCGCAGCCAAAAAGAGGCCAAGTAGAGCATCTCATTAAAATATTAAAAAGAATTAAAATCGTGTACATTACACCCATACACCGCAACGCTCGAGTTTCAAAATACGGGTAACTAGCTGTACTGAACTTTCTGTGTAAATTGAGGGCGCAATTGAAAATGATAGTGCTCAGGGGAAATTTGATTGGCTGAATCTATGGCAGCCATCTTGGATGGTACACACACACAGCACTGCGTATTGCGAACATCGAATACATTGCTGTTAGCGCTCTAGTATTCTTATTATATCTCTATGGTAATAAAACACATACAAGCGTTAGTTGGCTTCCTACACTAGCTGCGTAGAGCGTATCGTTTTTTTACGCTCCCAATGAGCGTTGTTGGCTCTCTTGTTCTATTTATACTCTTTGGTCTCAGGTAGTAGCAGGGTATCAGAGGCCTAGGCTGGACAGGCCTAATACTGGTAGAAAGAGG
>NW_022690001.1:0-1481 GCF_011630105.1 Anneissia japonica | reverse complement strand
ATTCATTATTCTGTTGTTTATAATGTTTTATGTAATACCGAAATTGGGCGATAATTGAAAAAAAAAACTAACCTTGTCCCTTTTTTCATATGGTGTTACCCTACTACGTGTTATGCTGCAGAAAATTTGCCCTGTGTAAAGGATAAATTAAAGATAAAACATAAAGGTTCTGCTATATAATCAGCCGAAGCATAGGCCAAATATCAAGAATGTGCCTCCTAATATTTAGTGTCAATCTATGGTGGGGAGTGTAACAACCGATAATGTAAAAACGACGCAGAATGTAAAAAAAAAGTGGTTAACGCATAATGTAAAAAGGTTTGACGCTTAATGTAAAAAAATAACGCATAATGTAAAAATTAACGCACAATGTAAAAAAATTTGCTAACGCATAATGTATAAACTTTTGACGCATAATGTATTAAAAACATTTTTAAACGCACAATGTAAAAACCTATTAACGCATAATGTAAAAAAAAGTCTTCTCCCTTCCCTCACGCCTGTTACTTTAACCTACTAATGATACCTGCCTGCCTGTCGGTTGATGTAAGTGCGACATAACGGTTCACCTGTATCTTAGAGCTTCTTCTTGGACAAATTGTAAACAATTACTAAATGTACCTCCACGCCCATTGACGCTAGCTAAATTCATTGGGGAAAAGCACGATGGAAACACGTAAGTCATAATGATCGATGTATAAAACCAAGACAACGACATTATTATACACCTAGTTTAAACTAAGGTCAGACTAGGATAAACGCAGGTTTCAATATTACGGAAGACCGTTTGTAACGTGGAAAAAACAAAGGAGAATATTAGACATTCGGATAAATGATGTGGGTCATACTTATTTCTCTTCAAAATTCCACAAAATCTCTCCACCCCCGCCAAACAATATGCTGTGTATTAATTACAGAAAAAAACCCCCAATTGGTTAATTTGGGTAATTTGGATTAATTTGGTTAGACATAGTGATGGTTCCTTTTGAATTTTTTTTTTTTAGGTTTAAGTTTTATTTATTTATTTTTTAAATTTATTTATTTATTCATTTATTTTTTATTTTTTTTTTTTGCGTTTTTTGGAAAAATTTCCTTGGGAATTCATGAATTTAATTTTCTTTTCAAAATATTTGGAAATATTTTGGATTTTTTTGATTTTTGATTTTTTTCTGTAATTTCTACACAGCGTATTGGTTGGGTATTTTTTGAATTTTTCTTTTTTTTTTTGAAAGTATAATTTTTTTTTAAATATTTTTCTGCAGTTACTACATGTACATATTATATTTTGAAGAATCGTATTAAAGTTTAAAAAAAAAACCGAAATATTATCTACACCATCTATCTGAACCTTAAGTTTCATATATCCTACTACACAAGGCATACTAGTGACCATTTAAATAATATGATGTCTCTGAGAATCAGAGGAAACCAAACTTGAACTGTGTATCCGATGAGAAAGAAATATATCAAAACATTTTTAT
>NW_022690000.1:3841-11319 GCF_011630105.1 Anneissia japonica | reverse complement strand
TTATCTCTCTGAATGAACTGAATAAATTGAAATGAAATGAAATACGATATTATATGATAAAAAAACTCCCAATATTCAAGTTTAAGTATGAAAACAATCAGCTTCCAATTGCATTTGATAAACTTTTTCTAAAAATGGAGGATATACATAACTATGAAACAAGAAATAATTGTAATTACCAGATACCTATGAAAAGAATAAATGTAGGACAAAAGGGTTAAGGGGTGTCTAGAAAACTAAGATCTAGAAAACTAAGACATAATATATCTTACTTTTCTAGATCTAGAAAACTAAGATATCTTAGTTTTCTAGATCTAGAAAACTAAGATATCTTACTTTTCTAGATCTAGAAAACTAAGATATCTTACAACGGGGGTCACTGCGATCAAGATGATCTTGCAGGGTAAGTGTGTGCGAGCAAGATCTTGCTATGCGACGTTTTGAATGAGATCACACATGTAATTTAATTAAAACAAATTATATTATAGATCATTTCAATTAAAAAGTGGTTACATATAGTGATCAATGAAATCAGATCCCAATCAGTGGCGAAACGAAATGACCTAGGGCCCGTGGCTGAGACATTTTTGACTGAACTACCGTGGGGGCTGGGTCCAGATAGAGTGTTTTTTAAATATCAAGGGTGCATTTTGTTGATACAATTTTACATGTTCTGCTTCTTAAAATGCCCAGCTCTGAGAAAAATGTAAGATGCTGATGAATATTCCGAAGCCCTGGATTTAGGCAGAGAGAGTTCTGCTGAACTATTACTATCTTGGTGTCCTTAATCATCAAGCTGAATACTATTTGATGATATATGCACGTTTAAATAACACAGTACACAATGCGCAAGATTCACGAGGGCGACATAGTACCGTACTGTATTTGCTGGTCCCCCAGTAACAAGCTTATTATAACTTTATTTATTATTAATTCTAAGAAATGTTATTGAAATTGCTTAAAAACCTGTTTAAAAAAAAAATAAAGATTGTTTTCTTTTGTTAAATTAGATGTAAATTGTTCCGACTTCGATGATGGATGGAGTGGGTGGAATCCTTATCCATATTCAAATGATGGTTATCAATCATGGAAGCGGTCTTCTGTGAAACTAACTGGAGATGATACAAATCGTTATTCTGGATCGGGTATGTTTGAATTATTATCTATTATGGTATAAGTAACAACCATTTACACAAAGATTATATTTACAATAAAATACTGCAAGCATTATGATTCACTTTGAAACTGTACTGCTCATCCTACATTCACTTCCCTATGCGAGACCGATAAGTTCATTCTTTTGATGTCTAACCGTAACCATTATAATAAATATAATAAATGCATTCTTATATAGCTTATATTCTTTACTTCAGGTATATTCTTAGTGTTTTTAATTAATAAAGTTATAATTAAAATGTTATTTCTATCAATAATAATAATATATCAAACATATATTAGGAGCTCTACTGTATTATTATTATTATTATTTTAACTATTATTATTATTATTATTATTATTATTTTTATTATCATTATTATTATTATAGAGAAGCTGATCTGTTACAAAAATCTATAAATTTGCTATCCAATTATTGCGAGAACAATGAACTGACAAGTAATGTCAGTAAAACGAAGATAGTTAAATTCCTTAGAGGTGGCACCTTGAAGTTATAATTAAAATGTTATTTCTATCAATAATAATAATATATCAAACATATATTAGGAGCTCTACTGTATTATTATTATTATTATTTTAATTATTATTATTATTATTATTATTATTTTTATTATTATTATTATTATTATTATTATTATTATAGAGAAGCTGATCTGTTAAAAAATCTATAAATTTGCTATCCAATTATTGCGAGAACAATGAACTGACAAGTAATGTCAGTAAAACGAAGATAGTTAAATTCCTTAGAGGTGGCGCCTTGAAGCCCGAGACAGTGTTCATTGTGGCTGCTCAATCATTGAATTTATCTCTGAATTCACATATTTGGGTGTTGTGATTAAAACTAAGGGGAATTATAAACGGCATCTAGAGTATCTAAAAAAGAAAGGAATTTCTGCCTGTGCGAAGATTGCAATTAGTATGCCCCTTGAAACATGTCTCTGGCCTCAATTGAGATTTTTTTAACTGTAGTTTTGCCCTCCTCAACTTATGGCCTTAAAGCTTTTGTCCCACAAATAAATAGTGCTGATTTAGAGTACATCACTCTTGTGCAGTGCCGTCTCTTAAAGCATTGGTGGGGTGTTTCTAAATTTAGTTCCAACTATCATCTCCTCGATGAATCTGGTTGGGTGGGTGCTTGAGACATTCTCCAGAATTAGTTTAGACTGAATACACCTTTACCATCGCTTATTCGTGACGGCATTCAGACCCCTCCTCCAAATGTTACCCTGTTGCATGGGTCAAGGAAAAAAGCTTTGGGATGGTGGATAGGGATGGCTTACCATAACCTTTGGTGCAGCATAGCAAATTGTTACCACCTTAACCTTGCTTGCTCTTGTAAACTGTGTAGTGATTCCGTGAACCTCACTAGGCAACATTTACAGGTATGCCCTTGGGTGAAATAATAAAGTAGAACAGGAAATAAACAAACAAATAAAAATAACGTAAGGTTTGGTGATGGTATACCTAGTGTGATAACTGGTACTTGTGCGTGCCCGGCATGTGTTGGGCCATGCGGGCGTTGTATTCATTTTTTGAATAAAGTGTGCTACATATAAAAATTATTATTATTATTATTATTATTATTATTATTATTATTATTATTATTATTATTATTATTATTATTATTATACCATAAAATAAATACAAACATTAATAATCATAAAAATAATTTTGATAATAATTTACAGTAATACCTTAGGAATACCTTTATAAATTCCTTTAGGAATAATGTTATAAATGTAAATTAATAACATATGATGATGGTGATGATGATGATGATGATGGTGAGGATGATGATGATAACTAGACTTACAGTACTATGTCTGTTTGGAAAAGAACCTAGGGTGTTTCCTCATTGCTATAATGAGAAGTGATGCTGTAATAATAATTGAAAAGTCTAGCGTAAAGAACACACGAAAAATGAAAAGGATACCATACAGAAAATTATGAAGAACATTATGAAGATAAAGCACATGAAAACCAAATCGACGTTATGGAAGCTCGAACTATGACTGCTATTAATATTCAAAATTCAAAATATTCACAATGATCTCTTAATTTGATATGCACATTGTTGATATAGTCTTTGCTGCTTTGACAATGTTTAAAGAAGATTCAATCAAGGAAAGCGACCAAAATGCCGGTCAGAAAACATTTGTGCAAAAAAAGGAAATACGGAATGGAAGAAGAAAATATATTAGAACATAAACAACGGCTGTTTCTAAAAAGAAATCAGGTAAAAAAAAGTGACAACTATCTCGACGTTAGTAAGACTGGATCTATAGCTGGTAGTAGCGAGGGTGATATGGAGACTCAAATTTTGCGCGCTATATGAGCCGACCTTCGTAGGTCAGTGCATTTTAATTTCATAAAGCAAAAATTGTTTCATGAATATCACGGTGCTTTTGCGTTTAACCGAGCTGCAGCTGGTTGAAACGTTTTATAAAACGCAAATTGCGTTTATATAATTTATTCAACTGTCCAAAACAATTCTTTAGAATATCTATAGGGCCTATTGTACCATGAAAAACTATTTTTGAAAGTTCCATTTAGATCCATTGATAACTATTTTGAGTTATTAAGGTCTGGGACGTTTGCACTTTAAGGACCTTCAAATTCACACCCAAATCCGGATCGTCAACACAATTTGATACTGTCTTCCTCGTAATTTTGTTAATATTTCCCGAAAATTTCATTCAGATCAGTTTTTCGAATGTTTGGTCTGGGACGTTTTCCTTTGAATAGTCCTTATATCCATACCCTACTCTGGATCTTCACCAAAATGTAATCATTTTTTACTGGACCATGAAAAACTATTATAGAAAGTTTCATTTAAATCCACCGACACATTTTTTTTAAATAGACTTTTAGGTCTTGGACTTTAGAAATTTAAATGACCCCAAAATGCACACCCAAAACTGGATAGTCACTCAAATTCAATAATTTCTTCCTTGTAACTTGGTCAAACTTACCCAAAAGTTTCATTCAGATCCAGGGATGGATTTATGGTGGGGGTGGGTCCCCTTTTTGGAAAGTTGAAAAAAAAGAAGAAAAAAACAGGAAGAAAGAAAAAGAAAGATTGATGCTCAAAACGCCTCTGGGGTTATTTTTGGGAAGCTAGAAAACAAACATTTCGTATATTACATTAGGCCTGGGACGTCAGAAACTAAAAAGATTCTCACATGCCCTAAAACTGGATGTCACCAAAACATAATCAATTCTTCCTTGTAACGTTGTCAAACCAGGGAACAGTGAAATTACACTGTTCCCTGGACAACTTTCTGTTTTTAAAATATCTGGCATGGAGTGTTTGCCTATAAATCACTCCGTATTGTCACTAACCATTACATGGCACGTCTTTGGTATATGGTCTAAGTTTGTACAAAGTTTAGAAAAGATCAAAGTATGGTAAGTGACCGAAGTGACGGGCAGAAAAATCCTGTGCAAAACGATAGGAAAAACTATATGCAAGAGAAAAAAAAATCAGAGCAAAAACAATGTCTTTTCCTGCTACTGCTAGGAGAAAAAATAGGCCTAGTAGTAAAAGTAACACTAGTAGTAATATGAAGAGTAATGACATTGACAGTAACAGAAGTAGTTCAGTAACAATAACAGTAGGCCTAATAGTAATAAGGAAAACAATTTTTGTGTTACCCGTAAATTTAAAAACAACAAAATCGAGATCGTTGGTCGGTAGGTCTGTCAGGGATTAATTTTTTATTTTTTTTAAAGTAGTACTAGGCTATCTAGATAAGACCTGGCTTCCTAGGCATGCCCCCCTCAATGTAATACAATCGAAGTAAACTTCAAAAACAAAAACAAAATATTTCCGTCATTGTTGGATGGCCTAAATGGCCTAAAAATTGTAGGCCCAGTATTTCAATTATTTCAATTTCGATTTTAGATTTTAGCACTAAAACAATTTTTAGCCTGTTTTCATGATGTGGAAAACCGCACTTAGCCTGCCTAGCCTGTATCTGACCAGTTGGTCGTAATCCAGTTTGCCGAAACTCCGTTTGCCGAGTTTAGGCCACTTTGCGAAAGCCCAGTTTGATGAATCCAGGTCACCGAAAACATGAAATCCTAGTTGGTTGAAACCCTGTTTGCCGAACGCAGTTTGTCGAATTTTGCCGTCACCGCCGCACAAAAGCGCAGCCCATACGGTACCGTACTATTTTTAAATAAATGTAATTACGGCAATTATGTAGGCGAAACCGAATGAACTCAGACTGAACAACCACAGAAATTTAGTTAAAGGCCATCAAAAGGGCTTCCCTGTTGCTCACCACTTTAATTTACCGAGCCAACAATCAGAGGCTCTTTAATCTTAGGCACCAATTTAAAATCTACTAAGGCTATAAGATTATGATCCGTTGGTTAACCTGTCGAATGTTAATGGTTTAAACAAAGATTTACCGTAGGTTTTATGGGTTAATATTCCTGTATATACCGAACAAGGCATGTAGACTATTGGACACTGTATTTATTTTCGAAGGACATTTTCGGCCAGTCCTCTGAATGCAGAAGATTGGCTGTTGTAAGTTGTATACTGTACAATATAAACAATACAATAGTGATGTAGACGGATATTATGTAATAGTTTATGCTGTAATATACAAAGTGAAATCCGACAGAGATCAAAGCGGTCAAGTATTGAGATAGTTGTGTTAAAGATTAAATTTTAAATTAAGCGTACATAGTAGAATAATATGGTGGGAAGCGGACTAAACTACACTATAAGCGAATAATTATGAAATCTGAAAATGTCATTATTTTAAGATTTCATAATTATTAAACTGGGTAAGAAAAATGGTAAGGCTAAACCATTTCCTTACCCAGAAAAAGTTTACTGACAACTCACGGTTAATCATTACATATATATTGCGATTGAAAGTGAACAGTTCTAAACAGGCATTGTTTATCCATGTGGTGTTATCTTCAAGCAATGCTCAAGTTTTGCTTATGGTTGCATTACTCGCGTGTAAGGCGACCCGCGTATAAGACTACCCCCGAGTTTGAGCAGACGTTTCGACGATATTTGTATGACGGGATACGACTCCCCGCTTCATCGACGGAATTCCTAATTTTTATACTTTTTATGGTCTTGATACTGCATCAAGCTGCCTATAAACGGAGCCAAATGCAAGGTTAATTTAATTTTTAAATTTTTGAAGATTTAATTTAAACTAACATTTAGTAGCTTCATTCCAGTAGTAAATTCATGTCTTACAGACGATCTGCCCATAAGACGAGCATGATTTAATAAATCTAAAATGCGTTTGTTGTACGTATAAGGCGGTCCCCGTTTTTTTTTATTTTTTTTTTATCATAATTAAATTTATATGTGAGTATACGGTAGCTGTATTTTTCGTATTGAACGAAGACACCAGTTATAACTAATACTTTAAAAGTAAAAACGTATTTTGGTTTTAT
The DNA here is from genome assembly GCF_011630105.1 of Anneissia japonica. Taxonomy (NCBI): domain Eukaryota; kingdom Metazoa; phylum Echinodermata; class Crinoidea; order Comatulida; family Comatulidae; genus Anneissia; species Anneissia japonica. Next base: position 4,710 of record NW_022690000.1, on the reverse strand, counting down.
TATGATGAGCTATTTTCTTTATCAAAATTTTAAGTCAACAAATTGCATTAAACTCTAGGGAGGACCTATATATAAACCTAAATTGTACCACCTAGAAAATTGTGAGTAACCAGCCGTGCGCGAGCATAACCAAAAACACAATCGACACAGGCTAGTCTGACTTTATATTTAGCAGGTAACATTGGATAATTTCTTTGTACCCTCAATGTTACGATCTTTATTTTGAAGATAGTTGTAATATTGAAACATCTTTAGCATAGTCCTGATCTTAGCTTATGATCGCTATATACAATAATTAACACGCGCAGCAGGCTATTTTTGGGTCAGTTCTCTTAAAACTATTCTCGGATTTTGGTAAAAATATCATTTATGATTTAAGGACGAGGGAAGTGAGAAAAGAAAATGATGTATCCCCACTGACTCTTTGCTTTGCACATTGCATCATTACCCAGATTGTTCACTGGAACATGGCCCCATTTTCTCTAATAAAACATATTGGAGAGTGTTTTAAGGAGTGCAATTGTTTCTGCGAATTACTGTATATACGTGATGGACAGCAGTTGAAATACAACAGTGTTTTTTTGGTTCTTATTATTTTAAAAACTGTTTTTACTCAACTAATAATTACCACTTCAAAGTATTATAATTATTATTTAACACAGTAGTAAACATGAACTCGACCATGATTACAAAATTATAATATCTAACTTTATAGTTCCTTTTGTGTGATTACACACACTCAACCTACTGGAGATTGAACCAAGATTGGAGGCTTATTTCCGAGCCGGGAGTGGGAAGGGTGTTCAAATCTTTATCCAAATTAACCCTTAGTGTACGCACCATTGTATATATAACAGACTCATCTTTTA
>NW_022690000.1:0-2970 GCF_011630105.1 Anneissia japonica | reverse complement strand
GTAATAATAGTTATCAACATGTTATTACTACCATTATCATTATTATTGTTGTTATTCTATTATTATTGGTATGTCTTATTAAGATAATAAAGTCCCCTTTCCGACCCTCACCTTTGGAAGTAATTGTATTACAAGCCTAATCAATATTAGTATGTTTTATATCATTATTATTTTTAATGTTATTAAAATAAATAAATTATACCTGAAATATATTAGTTGTACTGGCCCGACAATAAAAGACAATATTGAAATCCAGTCGTATAACCGTGTTCATTTTTCATTCGCTGAAGATTTATTGGTAACTGCAAAAACAACAAGCAATAGATGCTAATAAGACATAACCCAAAAATAGTACAAGATGTATAAAATACAGTACTATATCAAGGATATATACATGTACCCTATCTTTCTTACATAAACTGTGCTGTCCTCTCAAGACGTATCCAAGATTTGGCTATATCCAAGATCACTGGCTATCCAGCTGCAAATAATTCAATAATCAAAGTCATGGATGGTACAGAAATTATCTCTAAAATATAATCACATAGCTGGGTGATGCAATAATTTCCAAGAGGATATACAAAATAGCCATTACCTTTTATAAACATTATAAAAACAAAGCTAGGCTTCCTGAATGTTTACTGCCTTAGGTCAAAGATCACATCTTTGCTCACACATCGTGTGACCTATGCAAGTTTTAAACTAACAATTTAACGATATTTACCTCAGAACATAAGGTACCATAAACTACCGTTTTAACTAGTTGAACTTAAAGCACCCCAAAAAGGCCTCACTTCCAAAAACACATTAAACAACAATGTTAAAGACATTACATTAGTATTATTTTAAAGTTTTCATAAGAACCAGGGAACAGTGAAATTTCAATGCTCCCTGATAAGAACGTTGTGTTGCAGGCCTAAAATCTGTTTTTCATTCAAGTGAACGAGTAGTTTCAGTATTAGATCATGGAAGATTCATGTAACAATGGTATATAATCTATCTAGGAATATTTATTATTCTCATCATTTAAAAAAAAAATTTTCAGATTATTATTCCTATATTGAATCTTCTGGTAACGCGCAAGTATTTGGATCCACAGTGCTCTATACAATAAAGTAACAAATAAAGAAACTTTATTGTCCTTGTAATTTATTTTTATAATTATTAAGAGTATTATTCCTATATTGAATCGTCTACTGGCAAATTCGCAACCGTATGGATATTTGGATAGATGAATAGTAAATCAATGATTAGATTTAATTTCGATTGACTTAAAAAATGTATAAAGGAATAAAATATATATTGTTCTAATTATTCAAATGACTACTATACGTATATTGAGTCGTCCTCTGGGACACTCAGCGGTATGGAAATATAGATAGTGCTGGACCCATCCCCCCGGGATCTACGCCTATGCACACGACCTCCAGATAGCTAGGCTGGTATCATAACCACTAGCTCAGTACTGTACAGTACCAGTACCCTCTACTTTGGGGGTCGGATTCATAGCCACTAAGCCCAACCTCGGTGGTCTAATAATTGTAAAAAAGCGTATAGAGGTACATTATGTGCTATATAAATTCACAAGTACTATTTTATTATCATCAATCATCCTTTCATTTCACAATTCACTTTATAACGATCATATTACAGGTTGGATAATAAAAACATATTCTAATAGTGATGGGATAAAAACCAACAAGAAGTACATCAATAAAAGTTCATAAAGTGCAAAATCTTTAAAAACATATGATTTTAGAAAATTTTATGATTCATATTTAAATGAAGATATACAGCAAATTTAATTATTTGAACACTTAGTATAATTTACAACAAAATTGATACAATTTAAAAATGAACAATTCATTAAACTAATTATTTATTATAATTAACAATATTGTTTAAAAATTATCTGTTATCAATAATTATTATTTACAATAATAATAACAACAAAAAAACAATAATAACAATATAATAATAAAATATATATATAATAATAAATAATAAAAAAAACAATAAATAATAATAATATTAATAATAATAATAATAATAGTAAATTAGTATAGTATTGATTTTAAATACAGTATCTAATATTCATTAATTTAATCGAGCATTATTATAGGAATAATAGCCTAATAATAATATAATTGATAATAATTCCTAGTATTAATTTAAAAATAAAATACTAATAATAAAATTAATAATTATGATATTATGATATTAAAAATAATCATTATATTATCAATGTTAATTATTTTTATTCATTTAAGTAGAAATATCAAAATTGGTAGTGATAATAATAGTAATCATAATATTAATGTCAATTTATTACTTTTATTAGATTGATGCAACAATGCTTTAGTAGATTGATACACCAATGCTATAATTTATACAGTAAAGTAACACATAAAGAAACTTGTCCTTTTTATTTTTTAAAATTATTCAGAGTATTATTCCTATATTGAATCGTTTTTTGGGAACTCACAAGGGAATGGATTTTTGGAAAGTGCCGAAATACCATCTACTTGGAGTGATGGTTGCATTGAATTCTACTACTACATGACTGGAGGGGCATATCAACATTTAGATGTCCAGCATTATGTCGACCGTACTGGAAAGACCCTGATGCAGTTGTACTACTACTTAGGCACCGGGTGGCAGTATGGTCGTGTACAATTCATCAGCGGCAGTTCTTCAAACAAAATAAGGTTTTTTGGGCAAGTTTCCCATGGAAGCACAGGAAATAAAACAATTCTAGCGATTGATGATGTGTACATCAGTGAAGGAAAATGCCCATCTATCACAGGTGAGATTTTAATAATCTTCTACCTTTGGTTGTTATTTTTAATTGTCAATAAAGAAAATACTAACAATAATATTATATCCTTCCTTTGGCAATATTAATTATTATAGTAATAATAATGATGATGAAGGATGATGAATATAAATTTGACGATGACGACAAGGACA
>NW_022689999.1:0-774 GCF_011630105.1 Anneissia japonica | reverse complement strand
TTGGTCAACGTGTGTTCAAATAATACAGAAAATAAGACAGAAAATAATGATGCCACTCCATTGACAACATCCGATGTGTTCTGCTAGCTAACAATTTTCCATCTCTTTACCATAGAAGACGCTCAGAGCTCAGAATATTAGGCCTTAACCATGTATTAACCGGGTATTCTGAGCGATTACACATTCACACACACTTGACTTTTTTCATCACCGTATTCCCGCATCATTATTTTATGTACACCTCGTCATATTCCATATTACTTGTATTATGCTATATTTAATTTTGACTTCTGCATCACTTTTGTATCTAGGCTTACCTAGTTTACTTTGTTTTTGTTTATTTTGTTAATGGCTTATTATTATTATTATTATTATTATTATTATTATTATTATTATTATTATTATTTTATTATGTTACATTATATCATATAAATATTTATGTATGTACATTAGGCTTATATATTATCTTATGATTTTTATTGCCATTTAGTTATCTGTATCATGGGCTATCGCTTCCACTACTCGATATCAAAGTACTTTGTTTTACTCATTATCTCGCTCCCATCATATATCATTACCCCCATGTCTCTAATATTATTTATCTCATTTAATCACCTTCCTTTATTTATTGCCGACTGTTTATTGTATTGCATTGTATTGTATCCAGTATTTGCCAACTTTTGTAATCAGTTACGCTGACGAAGTCTTGAGGACAAGACGAAATATTCGTTTCCTGAATACATTATATTGTGTTCTACTGTCTAACTCAACGTT
>NW_022689998.1:0-564 GCF_011630105.1 Anneissia japonica | reverse complement strand
TCAATAGCTGGGTTTAATAATAAATTCCAATCCCTGCAAATAATGGTGTGTGGGTTATCAAAATCGTCCAACACATCATTTACATTGGTATAAAATATCATGTTATCAATATTCGGTCCATATACTGTAAGGTAATCAAATTAATATTATATCCTTCTAATTCAATATCAAGAGCAAGTAGATTACCTTCAGTGTCTTTAGAAGTACAGTATTTTTCACGCGAAAATTAAACCCTGTATTAAAAAGTAGAGTAGAACCAACCAGGGTATCATCGCAAATTTACCTTTGTGTCTTAATCTTATCTTCTCCTTTACTAGCAGACTTCTCTCTCTCTCCTGACTTCTGTGGACACATCAATTGACACTGTGATAAACTTTTCTTTGTATTTTTTCTGTTTCAATATCTTCGGGGCATTTTTTAAAAATTCTTTCTCTATCCACATAACTCAAAAATTTAATAACTGGCTTAGGGTTTGACCCTTGTTTTCCCATCCTAAGGGCACTCATGTTGAAGCCATTTCTTATAAAGTCTTTCATAAATGTTCGACAGCTTTCCCCTTCCGCA
>NW_022689997.1:0-784 GCF_011630105.1 Anneissia japonica | reverse complement strand
TGGCAAAATCATTTTAGTAAATGAGAAAACATAATTTTATTTTTATTTATTTTTCTCAGACAATCCTTAAAGAAATAAGTTCACAAAACAAGGTATAAAAAGGTCTCGTCTCATCACTAAATGACATATCTTGCTTTATTTGCAGTTTTGTAGGCCCTAATTATTGATGCGTGTGTAAGAATTAAACGGTTACGATTTTAATAGAAGTTTGTCAAATGCAATGCTGCTAATAATGCCTTGAATTAATATTTAATTATTATGAACATAAAATTATGAGAATAAATTATTGCTTGTAGTATACTGGTGATGAGATTTTATTTGTTATCTGTTTTGTTATTTGTCTGTTATGTCTCAAAACACATGGGAATTAAAAGTAAAGGGCTATGAATACTCTCTGAAGTGGGAAATCATTAAGAAATCCAACACACACAAACATAAATCTGGCCAGTGCAACCTATGCATAGAAGAAAAACTAGCAATCCTAATGGCAAAACAATCTAACATAAACAAAAAAACCGAACTGGTCGCTAAGTGTCGTCACATCAGCAACCCACTGAACTGTATTAAAAACAATAGAGTTACCTAACCGCTCCATGATGAACAATATAATTATTACAACAACACCTAGGCCTAATCACAGTTTTCTGATGATCGCCATTAACCGTGAAACTCGGAGTAATAACAACAACTTATATTTTATACCTAGCGTAAATACAAGATAATACATCGTGGAGCATAGCTCTCAACGAATGCTGTCTTAAAAATAAATAATTAAATACATTGT
>NW_022689996.1:0-540 GCF_011630105.1 Anneissia japonica | reverse complement strand
ATATGGAATCCTTGCGAAAGCAGAACAAGTTTTACAGAAAGGGAAAAAAAACAACAGAAAAAAATAGGCCTAATATTTATCTGATAGCCTTCTTGCCAAAGCGTAACTTCCCTTCATCTATATCTGCTACAAAAGATTGACCGTCGTACCATGGAGGTATTATTGAGAAGGAGATCATTCGGCAAAGCTACGCGCACGCAGCGCTATGCAAATGAACCAAGATCAAAGTTGCCGCAGTGCGTAAAGAACGTTTGCGCGATGCCTTTGAAGTCCCATGTGTTCCCCGCCATCAAATTTTCAACAGGCATAGTTGACCAAAAAATTTAACATGGCGAAATGGAGAGCACCTTATTTTCTCATTGCGCACTACATACTGTCAATCACTATGACTGCGCAATCTTTTCTATTTTGAAGCTGATACATTTATCTCTCATAAAATATCAAACATATTAATATTTTCCACCAGGAAAAGTTCCGAATTTAATGGAACATTTACATGACCTATAAAAGTATAGTATATTTCAACTTCAATTTTCATAA
>NW_022689995.1:0-924 GCF_011630105.1 Anneissia japonica | reverse complement strand
CACTTTTACAATCAAAGAAATGATTGCTGGAAAGATCACAACCACTCAGGACATTACGAAAGACTAAATGATACATTATGCCTTTTTGTAGAACAAACAGATTGGCTAATTCTACCATTCCCACTTTTGTCAAACTATTAAATAGTGAAGCCCAGTGTATTAATTCGCCTTTTTTTTGGGTCAGATTTATATTTTTCTAGTTTTTAGATGTAGGCAATAATTCAAAATTCTTAATTTAATTGTATAATACATAAGTTTTTTGTAATAAATTAACTTTGATAGATAAGTATCTTTTTAGAATAATGCATATTTTGTAGCAATTAAATGTAAGTACAGTACTGTAATACATATAAATTTTAATTACAATTTAATACTTATAAATTTTAATTACAATTTTATATAGACTGAATTGCTTGCCTGTAATAAATTTAATTTTATGTTTTTCTTGTATAATTAATTTATAGTAAGTCATATTTATAATCCTTTTTGAAATGTTTTTGTCTAGGCCATAAATTTATTTCGTTTAATGTCTTGTATTTTTCTGCCCTTTATATTGTAAATTCAGATAAATTTCTACATTTTCTATGTTGCCTTCTGAGTGTTTTTTTTTATACCAATAAATGAAATGATAACAATCTTGTATCTTATTATATTGTGTATATTGCAATTGAATGTCCTAGTACTAAAATTAAAGCAACAATTGAATTTCTTTTAAGAATGTACAAATGTGTTACTTTTATTTGAACTATGTATGAACTAATAATCCAGTCTCATAATCAAATGAAAATCTTTCTTGCATTTGGAAAGCTACAACTTACATACTGGTGTCTCAAAAGGTTCAGATTTGGTAAGGTAAAATTAATTTAAATTAAGTAACCCAAAACATAAAGTGATACACCAAAACCTACAGATGCTAAATTTTAA
>NW_022689994.1:0-871 GCF_011630105.1 Anneissia japonica | reverse complement strand
CCTGAAAAGTGCGACCCCTTGTTAATTGTTTCAATAAATTTTGAAAATTTGAACCTTGTGTGCCTATCGTGTTTCTTTTTTAGCGAATGTCGGCATTAAATCTGATCTCCTAGTATTATAGAGGGCGATCTACATGTTTCTACGTATGTCAGCGCAATAACAACAACAAAAACTTACACGAGCATAATTATTTTTTTTTTATATTTTACGAAATTTATTCATTCAAACGTCGAATAATGTACAATTACTATTATCTTGTATGCTGTACATTTTTTCTTCTCCATCACTTAGTCAAACCTCGATACCTTTCCACAATGAACTCAATCAGGATCCACAATACCACTATATAGGTAAAGCAAAGAACAGAATCCATTAAAGATTTGACAGATGCGATGAAATTTCTTCTCTCTTCTTCGAGTATCGACAACCTTTCTCCAAGCATTACGTCATTCTTCTTCGCCGCCACGGCCAAGCTTTTTTCAAGTACTCCTATATATTCTTTTCTCTCCTCCATCTGCATCTGCAGATTTCTTACCCGTTCGTCGTCCCCCATCGATTTTTACAGTACGACGTCAACAGTCAGAGTGAACGAACTCCACGAGTATCGCCGAGGTAGAAATACGGTTACATCAAAAGAAATTGAAACGAAAAAACACGAAGTACCGAGAATGTAGCATATTGTACCGAGAATGTAGCATATTTTATTTTTAATTAATACGCCGAATTCACACGAAGATTTTGGTGCCGACCGGCATGTTTGCAGTGATCGCTTTGTACCGATCGCTCACGTCGGTTCGACGGAGACAGACGAAACACGTGTTCGTGCCCACCTCCTCGATGTTGGTGTCTTCGAGCGTACTTCTCTTCGTCC
>NW_022689993.1:0-727 GCF_011630105.1 Anneissia japonica | reverse complement strand
TCGACCCAAACCGACTCGGTAACTGGGAGATGGTCGGCTTCGTGCAGGATATGGACACTTTGCGAGGCATGATATAGCACGCGCAAACTGCGGACGACGTTAAAGAGTACGTCCGGTATTATTTACGGGCCAGACTTGAATATTGGAATACCAACATGAGGACATTTTTCGGCTACGACAAGAAAGATGCTATCGAATGTCTGCTGAACGTGTTATGGCACTTGCACAGCTTATCGGTGTAATAAACGTTTGTTAAACAAAAAAAACAAAAAAACTATGTGTGTTTTGTTTGTTCGTTTTCTTTTTTTTTTTTTTATTTATTATTCAAAAAAACTTTCATCAACCCATTTCTACATTCATCAGACACCCTTAAAAAGGGAACAAGAAATCGAAAAAGTTCTCTAAAATACAGTTTGCATTCTCTACCCGATGATGATGCCGACAGTTTGATCGTGGTGGTGGTGGTGTTGGTGGTGTTGGTGGTGGTTTCGTCAACCACATCTCCCGTTCTGAATACTTGTTTCACCACCGGCCATTTCCAGGCCAGCAGCGCAATCCAACAGTCCATGGTCCAATCGTTCAACAGGTTGTGCAACACCAGACATTTGGTGCATCTTTGCACCACGGCATTGCATTTCACCTCAAACACGGGTATAACGTCTTCGTACACTGTCGAATGCGGTTCCTTTCCGGTAGGTGCAGTCAACGTGACCCTATCTTTTCGATT
>NW_022689992.1:0-1103 GCF_011630105.1 Anneissia japonica | reverse complement strand
ATGTCATTTTCTCGTGTTTTGCTAAAGTTCTTACTGTCAAACTTTTTTTAATGTTTTTAAATATTAGCTAAGTTATTTTCATAAGAAGTTAAGGCATTATGAGAAAATGGAAAACGGGATTGAACGATAGGAATTTTACTCTGGCCCGGTTTTATACAAATCTAAAGGTCAATTTGTAACATGGGCCTTGTTACATGTGATAAATTACACCTGGAGGCAGCGTGTAATTGAAATATCCACTAAAAAAGATGGGTTTTTGGGACAGATGTTTTTCGATTTTTTTATGGCTACAGGCAAAATTTAATTGCCACACGTGGCTTCCCAGTTGGAAGTACCCGGTAAAACTTTACTCGTCCGAACGGGCTCTTTGTATATAAAGCAAGTTATATTTCTATTGAAATATTTACAAGGTATCTATTTTCCCACCATTCCAAATAGGCTACTATATTTTTTGATTTTTTCTTTTATAGTACATCACTACAATTTCAAATGATTAATTATTAACATCAACTTTGTTCAAACTCATTAGAGAACCATTCAATAGTGATATGTAATGATCCACATGAGTTTGTAAAGCTTGTGACATTGTTCATGTTTATTGTTATGTATTTTAATAAAATAAATTAAAATAAATAATTCGAGGATACGATGCAAGTGTATGATCACATAACCGTTGAGGTTTGCTTTTGCCAATGCAGTAGCTGATGGTCCAGTTTTATTGCAGTGAATTGGGCTCTACGTATGGGAACTTTCTACTTCCTTGTTTGATTTCCAGTGTTTAATTAGAATGTACTTAATCAGAGACCGCCGGGACTTCGATCAGCAGTAGCTAACTTACTGAGCTTATAAACGTGTTAAGTTTTCAACAAATTATACAGATTACACTTTAAATCACTGCATTCAGTTTTTGCTGAAATGCACAGTGAAATTATTTTAAAAAACTGTTTTTCTTCCCCTTTCTGTAAATGCTTATTTTTAAGCCGCTTAAATAGAATTTCAAACCTCCACATAAGGAATAGTAGTTGTGGGTACCCAGGCATACAGTAGCATTGAACAAGATGAGACCAGTTACGGTGTATAATACAGTAGCATTGAACAAGATG
>NW_022689991.1:0-908 GCF_011630105.1 Anneissia japonica | reverse complement strand
AGTCCATAGAGCTATTAAACAACTAGAGTGTTGACAAGATGGCGCAGCAATGCAGAGTTATGTATATGTACCATCCAAGATGGTCGTCGTAGTAAAGCGCCACCTTCAGGCTTAGTATACATATTATTACATATTAATAAGCCCTCTGACTGACTATTATTTCATTAATGATAATGAGTAATGGTAATAACAAATTATTAAACTATTGTAGCCAAAACGAGGCCAAGTGGAGCATTTTATTAAAAAATAAAGTACCAAGGAATGAAAATTAAAATCGTGTACATTACACCCAAACACCGCAACGCTCGAGTTTCAAACATACGGGTAACTAGCTGTACTGAACCCTCTGAGTAAATTGAGGGCGCAATTGCAAACGATGGTGCTTAGCGAAATTTGATTGGCTAAATCTATGGCAGTCATCTTGCTTGGATGGTACCCACAAAGTTCTGCGTATTTCGAACACCGAATACATTGCGGTTAGCGCTCTAGTATTCTTATTATCTCTATGGAGTAGTCTTTATGAAGGTACCATATCCCCGACAGTTGACTATGCAGCAATGTACCCTTTGAATACAAATTAAAGATATAAAGGCAGCCGACTGTCGGGTACTTAACGACTATCTAACTTTCCACAAAAACATTAGGCCTAAGCTAGGCCTAGTTCAGTACAGTAGTTACTTAGTTGATGTGAGGGTGGTAGATCGTTCAGTCAGTGATGGTGTTATCGTCTAATACATTTTAATGATGTGTGTACAATTTAAGAATGCACCGCGTGCGGGTCGCTTTCTTTGTTATGCGGTAGTAGTATACGTAGCAGAACAATCTAAGCCTAGCCTAGAGCCTAAATGGTATACGTTCTTGATCATCGACGATCGTAATGAAAACTTCGGGTGACAGACGATTGGGCC
>NW_022689990.1:0-525 GCF_011630105.1 Anneissia japonica | reverse complement strand
CGGCGTATGTGCACACTTTAAAGAACCAGTACATCTTTCAAGACGAGCAGGGGGTTACCCCGGTGCAGGTTCATACAACCCCTGTTTACCCTGTGTTGCAGGATGTACCTAAGAAAACATAACGTACATGCTATGTTGTTACATGTGTATAGACATTCTTATATTATATTAACTCTGTTACATTTACTAACGTAATTTGAATATTGCATTCTCACATGTATGCTTTTGTAGTGTAGTTTTAGATTAGTGTTAGTGTAAAATTTTTATTTTATGATATTTCAATTGGCCTTTTGTTCTTTCTAATATTTTAAAATTATTTTGTTTTATCCAATTTTCAATGAATTTTTAATTTTTTTTAAATAATTATTTGCATTCATGTTCACCTTTTAAGTGTTGTGTTTCGGATGTTCTCCTTGAAATAAATACAATACAATACAATACAATATTCTAAACAAATATCCATGTTTTTTTGTAATGGATTACATTTAAAAAAATTTATTTTGTTCCTTTTTTTTTTTTTTTTTT
>NW_022689989.1:0-634 GCF_011630105.1 Anneissia japonica | reverse complement strand
TTTAATGGTTTAATTAATTCCATTTTTCAGTTTCTGATTTGCAAACACTTTGCCAAGCTGTTGGGATAGAGGATCAATCTGCAATGAATTACAAAGGTATGTCTTCTGTAGTTATAATTAAGTTATATCACAGACCCTCTTTGTCAAATGTAGTTTGTCAAATTTACTCTTAAAAACCTCATGTTGTAAATAATTACCAACCTTCCTTGGGGTGGGAAGGTTTCAGTTAAAAATAATAGTAGGCCTACACTGATGCCTTTGATGCACTTTTGTATTAGCAAATAAGATTTTACCGTACTAGTAAATCATCTGATAAAAAATGCATAAAGGTAATAAAAAGAAATATAAAAAATAGTACCGTACTCGCGCGAATAAGTGCCCCGTTTGAATAAGCGCCCCTCTCGAATAGCCGCCCCCCTCCTAACGTGAAAATTTCCTTAAACACCCCGTTTGAATAAGCGCCCACTTCTAATAATTTCAAGTCAATAATCCAATCAATACTGGGATTGGTTGTTGGCATGATTTGAGCTGCAGAGTGAAAACACATTCTTCTTAGGTCAATATCAAATTGAGGATATTTCCCTTGGACTGATATGGGAGCTCCGATCCCTGGACAGACAGTATATTTCCCATG
>NW_022689988.1:0-617 GCF_011630105.1 Anneissia japonica | reverse complement strand
CACTCTCGGACGTCGTCGCGAACGCGATCTTCTTCGTCGTCTTGCAGTTCGTCGCTGGGCACTCCAGACTTGTCGAATATCACGTTGAAGGAGATCTTCTTGTTGGCGGATTTCGGTTTGTGAACGTGTACGGCCATTCCCGTAGTCGCGGCGAGCCCCTCCAGCTTCGTGAGATCGATCTCGGTCCTGCCGTCCGTGACCAACGTTCCTCCGAACATGTCGTCGTCTATCATGACCGGTTCGACGCTCCGACAGTGCAAACCCGAAGGTAACGAAGCGACGAACGATCTCCACGCGTCCATCAAGAATCTTTAGCTGCCCTGATAGGTAACTCGTATTCCGAATCTCCCGATATCACGTTCGTTCCGACAGATTTGCCGGCCGGCAACACGACGAGGTCGCCTGTGGCCAATAACGCACGACGCGGCGCGTACGTCTTGCCCCGGTGTTGGAAAACTATGGATAGTAGTGTGAAAAGGATCACCGCGGAAAGCGAAACGTTCATCTCGGACGTGCACACGTTAAGCGAACGCGACGCTAATGTTCCTCGATTCGAGGGAGTACGTTCGCCACGTGGCGAACAGGCGCGACGCTTGCATGCGTAGGGTGAACGAGGA
>NW_022689987.1:0-963 GCF_011630105.1 Anneissia japonica | reverse complement strand
CCAGATAGTCAGATGACTTTCCCGCCTTGGCTGCTTTGATTATGACTCAGATTGCTTTCCTCCAATCATGTCTGCTTTCTGCGATGTGATCAGGGCGTTCGATAGATTGTTTTAAATTTTATTTAATAATTTATTTTACATAATAATAGAACTGAAACAATGTGTAACAAGAAATTTAAGCTACAGACGGACAAAGCATTATGTTAATTACAATATATTATGCTTTGTCAAATCACGATACAAAATTAAGAACTCAATTGTGCCAAAAACACCGGAGCAGCTGAGGCAGTGGCATACCAACTATGGGCTCTCACTGGCTAAAGCCAGGGACCCCGTAGTCTCAAGGGATCCCAGCAAATTCAAATATTTTTTTTTTTACAGACAAATAACCCAGGCCCCTTTCCAAGCCAAAGTCTGCCGAGTACAGTAATTGGGGCATCATCACTATCGCCAGGCTACGTTTTGTTAAAATAAATGTCCAAAAAAATATATCGATTTTAATTGGCTTGGTCTGTTTGGTATTTAATGTAATATGGTTATTAGTGATATCTTAGTTAAAATTTAGTATGCTATTATGGGGTAAAAACCACGATACATCAACTTAAAATTCGAATGTGTAAAAAGTGCATGAAAATACGTCATAAAAAGCTAAAAACGCCGGACTGACTTGGGGACCTTCGCAGTCCCCCAGTGCCTAGGCCCCTGCCCAGGGGCCTCTGGCCTCTTTGTTACGCCACTTAGCTGTAGGATTTTACCCTTACCGCCGGGGGACCTTTGCGGCCTCCCTGGCCAAATCGCTTGGCTCAGGACCTTCGGCCCCTTCGTTATGCCACTGATTCCAAATTTACAATTTTATGATTAAGAAAATATTGCAGAGCATAGAGTCAGTACTTGTTACTTTTAGTTTTCAAATAAATTTTGAAACAAATCTTCACTGTACTGTGTCTCCTGTATACATACATA
>NW_022689986.1:0-1684 GCF_011630105.1 Anneissia japonica | reverse complement strand
TAATATAACCAATTGTGAATTAAATTTACAAATTTCAGTAGAAAATATTATCATTAATGTTACTTTTTAGCTCATATAAGGAGCTCCAGGAATACTCGACTGATTAATAGATTCAGTTTTTTTTTTTTTTTTTTTTTTTTTTTTTTTTTTTGGTATAGGCGGCCGTTAAAGCCAGGATACTAATACTACCTCTAGTAATAGATTTTTATTTTTTTGTATGTTTTCTTTCTGTCTTGCCTAGTTTATCTTTGATATTGTTTTTATTCCTTGTAATTATTTTTTTAATGGTTTGTCCTGTTAAATGTAATAGTTTCCTTTCATAGTCAATGGCATTAATGCATTTCATTAGCTTTCGGTACCGTGGCGGTTCACTCATTGTCACGTGACCTTTGATGTTAGTATAATCATGTGACAAGAGGCTATCGTAGATCGACGGTAGGTCATATCTGCAATCTCTGTTTAATAGGGGAGCTCTTAATCGACATAAACAAATGTTAATAAAGGAATGCTTGTATCTTCATTGTGTTATTTATTAATTTTAACATTGTATACAATGTATTTAAAACCCTGTTTCTCAAAGTGTTTCATTACACACAGAATAACATATACTCTAGATTAAGCGCCGTGAGCTTATTTGAGTACAGCGCTTATTCAAGCATTTACATAAAGGAGGTTTCGCACGAGAACGCGTACAGTTAGTTTGACGAATACGTCATCATTTTGACGTCATACACTGGCTGCTATCTGCTAAAAGTGTGGACGACATGTATACCGCGCTCACTACACGTAAGTGAAAAACGTGTAGGGATTTTTTTGATTTCTAGTAGGATTATCGTTTATTTTTTCACAATTTACATACGTGTAAAAAGTAAATGTATCTTTAACTACGTACGTGCCATTTTTGTGAAATTTTACAACAGCAAATTACGATAGGATGCGTCTCATTTTGGGGTATCAAAAAGTCGGTGTTTTGACCTTGGTTGTGTCAGGATTTTGTGTAGGCCTAGGTCTACCTTGTAGCCAGGCACTTTTGGGTCATAAACAATAGGGCCTATCACAGAATAACCAACTCTTTTCGGCTACAATTTTCAATTTCCAAAAACCCTACTAATAATACTTTGAGAAGCATGATGAGAGAAATTAAAAGAGTACTGTATAGGCCTAGGCCCTAAGCCTAGGCTACGATTGAATTGCGCTGTGATTGCATAAAAACACAGAATGGCTACAAACCGTTACGGATAGCTAAACGTATGCATACACGTATTTGTTTGCCTGCGAAACCTCTCTAATAAGTTGGACAGAATGCCAATAAAAATATGGATTTCCGGTAAAATTCCATAATACTGTATAATATATTGTAAGAACGCATTAACCTAATATACAACATAATTCTATTTGTTATTTCAACTCAAGATTCATGGGTTTCATATTTTAAACTCTGTACACAGTATCAAATTTTCTTCCACAAAAAAATGGTTGTATGCCCATATACAGTCATGATATGATGTCATCATGACCATATATAGGCATGCCACATGTTTTTGTCAAATAAAGTTTGATAAGTCTACACAAGGCTTTTACATCATCATGGCTTCGAGACCATCCTCCAAGAAGCGTTGATATATACTCATGAACGAATGCTTCTAAGTGATATATTACTTTACTACCCATCTGTAACCTGTGT
>NW_022689985.1:0-2240 GCF_011630105.1 Anneissia japonica | reverse complement strand
ACGGTAAAGTTATTCTTTTTCTTAAATGGGCCATTCCTTTATGACGATGAGGATGATGAGGGTGATTATGATAATAATAATAATAATAATAATAACAATAATAATAATAATAATAATAATAATAACAATAATAATAATAATAATAATAATAATAATAATAATAATAATAATAATAATAATAATAATAATAATAATAATAATAATAATAATAATAATAATAATAATGGTGGTGGTGGTTATGATGATATTGATGATGATGATGGCGGTGATGATGATGTCGATAATTATTATTATGCTGATGATTGTAAGATAAGAATCGACATTTAAAAAAACGACTCCGATGGAATCACATATAGGTTGTTATGTGACAAAAAAGGTATTAATGGTCAAGCCGGCCTAATTACTTGCAATCTAAATTTATCACCCTTTGAAAGTGAGGGACATTCATTTTTGTAAAGTAGGCCTAGGCCTATTTCCCGGCAGGAGCCATTTTTTTAAACCATGGTGTTGTGTCCGCCCCTTGAGGGGAGTAATTTTTGGAGTAGTGTGCGATTACAGGTGGATGAAGGGGATTTTTTCTGCTCCAGCTTCCTAAAAAAATTAAAACATATATCTTATGATCATTAATATACCTATTGACGATCTATCTAATCGATTAGGCCTATTATTCAAAAATGCTGTTTTGTAGGCCTGTTGGTCAAAACGTACTGGGTTTTTTTCTTCTGCCAAGCATCTTTGTGAAAAGCAATTTCAATTTAATATTCAAAATACCTCCAAAGATGGAGGAAACATACATTTAAAACTAATCACACGTTGGAATCAAAATTACATTACGTTGTATAACGAAGAAATTATGGTATCAGGAGTCTCATGGGATGAACGTGTTTGACGGTTGTCCACGACGCGCCATCTGCAATAGTCACATAAGAATTGCCAGCTGCCTCATGCAGTGCAATGTTCAACCCTTTAATTATATTTATTTAAGTTTTAAATTTATACTTTTCTAGGCGAAACTACCCCTATTCCCAAAATAGGCCTAGTCTTAAGATGAAAGCAATTTTGAAAATTCTACTCGAAATATGTAGGCCTCAGTTTATTTAATTTTTGAATCCATTAGCTCCAAAATGATGATTTTTAGGTCCACAAACAAGACATTTTCAATCTTTACATTATCTCTCTTTTTGTTTTTACATTCATATAAACGATGGAGTTGTCTTCATTTATCCTCAAATCTTGGTACGTCTGACTCTCTGTTTTATGTTCGTTTTTACGTCATGTAAGACTATGATAATAAGAGAAAAAATACTAATAATACGATTACAATATTGTTTTGTTTCGGAATTGTGCTTGTACAATAGTCCAGAACTAGGTGCCTCGCTACCTAACACTTGTGTGACTGTATAGCTTCTGAAGTTGTTTTAATATAGTTTACCTACACTTGTTCCCCAGTTTGGGCTTTTCTGATGACTATAAGTAATAAAATAATATTGTAATTATATAGTAATTGCCACGAATTGATATAATAGTAGTAAATTACGTTTTTGCCACTAATTTATTCCATCTGACGCAAAGCAGTAATGTGATATAATGATAAAATATTAAAATGCACAATTTCTATTACTTTTAGCAGATTGTGATTGGCATCTTTAAAATCTGCAACAATATAGGCCTACCTGCTTAGTCATTGCTTCAATGTTGTTTATCATTAATGTATTTACTTATATGCTTATCAGTATATAATAATTATATATTAATACTTACCTTTGAAGAAGTTCTTGTTTTCAAGAAAATAACAAATACAACTGACGCCAATACAATTCCTATGACAATACCCTGAAAATTCATTCCAACAACCAGACCAGTGCGCGCCTGAACCTGGACAAGGTTCACATTTTTAAGAATGTTGTATAGTTTCATGAGGCTCTAAAGAAGGAAACTTAGATGCAAATTTATTAAATGCAAATTTAATCATGCATTTTCTGTAGTCAATTTTCGTGTTAGTCTCCCCATTCTATTCGCATTCGATAGATTTACATTGGAATAGAAGGGTACCTGTACACAATTATCGCTAAATGTATATCGTTATTTGTAACGTAAAACAAAACACTGTCTCAGCGGCGTTATAGACTGTTATTAATATGGCCTAAATCAACAAAATTGATATCAGAAATACCATTTTAACTATGAAAGTGGAATACACGAATGTTTTGAAGTGTATCGTCATGTGTATAATCAATTCA
>NW_022689984.1:0-3431 GCF_011630105.1 Anneissia japonica | reverse complement strand
ATTTTGGCCTCCATCCACACACTTATTTATTTAATATCTAATTTACAGTATATATGTATGTATGTATGTGTGTGTATATGTATGTGTATATTATACTGTACAGTTATGCATATGTACAGTATATGCATATATATGTATATATATATATTTTTTTCTCACTAGTTTGTTTAAATATAGGCCTAAATACACTATGCTACTTTACAAAGTACTGTATATCACCATCTGAGGAAGATGAGGGTGTATATGAAGGCATCGTGACTAGACGAATGTGATGAAGCAATATGAAAAATGAAGTTAAATAAAGCTCCAGAATGTGACGGTCTGACCATTGAGTTTTTTATTTATTTTTAGAAAGAAATTAAAGAAATTGTTTGTAATGCAATTAATGAGGGTTATTTTAAAAATTAAATGAGCCTTACACTGAAACGGGGTGTAATAAATTTATTATACAAAAAGGTGGATAAACAATTATTAGAAAATTGGCGTCCTATCACAACACGGATTTTAAGACAAATGTTATGTTCAAGACATCATAAAGTAATTGAAAGTGTTATTAACAATGACCAAAAAGGATACATTAAAGGGCGCTTTGCTGGGGGAAAATATTCTACTAATTAATGATGTTCTTCAATATACGGCTGAAAAGGAAATGGAAGGTGCTATTCTATTCCTTGATTCGACTCTGTGAGTAGGGAATTTATAATTAAGGTATTAGAAAAATTTAATTTTTGGACTCTTTCCATAAATGGGTTAATACAGTTTACAATAAGACAGAGTGTGTCATTGTTAATAATGGATTCGTATCTGAATGTAAATGAGAAGTGGCATTAGACAGGGTTGCCCATTCTCGGCGTTATCTATAGTCGTGGAAATCATGGTGTGGGAGTTAAGAAATGATGCACACTTTAAAGGAATATCAATACCTAGTCAAGGAAAATATGAGGAAGTGCGTAATGTATGCAGCGCCCCCCCCCCCCCCGCTTTGTACAGTGTTAAAATTTTAAAGCTTATTCTTGAGCCAATACAAATTCTTTCCTGGGATCACTCAAAATAAATACTTCTAAAACTTGTAAATGCATCAGTACACGTTATACATAGGCCTAATAGAACACATAGGTTTAAATCCATAAATCTCAGGTCAGGTCTTTCATTTTGACTATAAATGGTGATGATGATGAATTTTACTATATAAAAGTGTTATTTCCGGCCATCTCGAAAGGTACTATTTCCTAAAATTTTCTCACAGTCCCAGCCATGGTGGGGCTGAGGTTGGGAAATCACGTTTTTTGAGTAGGCCTATGTAAAGTACATACTCAAAGACTATGTTTTTAAGCTTTGTTTTCTGGTATATCACACACACAATAAGATTCCTATGGTTGTCAAAAATCCCTGATAAAACGATAATTTTTTTTGGCGCTTCATTTTGACTAATGGTGATGTGATGATGATGAATTTTACTAAAAGTGTCATTTCTGGCCATCTAGAAGTACTATTTCCTCAAATTTTCTCACCTCAGCTCCAACCATGGGTATGACATTAAACTCCATCGAGTCGGCTCCTGATGCATGTCTTCGTGACTGCTGTTTGTTTTTAGGATGTGATCTGGTTTTTCGTGTCCATTTTTCGTGATTATGATTATTCTGGATAAAGAATGTTTTGAGCAGAGGTGAATTCGAATCCCACCTCCCCCTTCATTTATTTTAAGGGAAAAAAAAAGAAAAATGTATTCAAATTGAAGTGCGAGAGTGTAATTTCCGGCCATCTAGAGATACCCTAAATCATACATTTTTTTACCTCAGCCCCGGCCCCAACCATGGTGGGGCTGAGGTGGGCGGTTCCTCGGTCTGTGAAAGTTCCTCCCTGTTCACCTCTCTTTCGAATTTCTGGATCTGCCACTGTTGATTTATTATATAATTATTTTTTCGCTTATTTATAATGCGTATTGCAATTTTCACTTTATCCTCTCAAACAGTCCTAAGAACGTTCAGAGTGCGCTACTTCACAGGGGATTCGCCCCTTGACCCCGCCGGGGTCCTGCGTAATTCGCATAACAGCTCCCCCTTGGAGGATGAAAAACACATGTTCTTTGAATGCATAAGTAATAATATGTATGGAAAAAAAATAGACAATATTTTCAAAAACATTGACAACAACAGTAGTTCTTTGAAAAAAACTCTTCCTGGGTTGTAAGAGTAAAATTAAGAACCAAATATATTCCATTGCAGTCTACGCTATTAATAAAATTAAAAAGCCAGTTGTACGAATTGTTGGATAGCGTTTAGGTATATTGTAAAGAATATGAACGCAATAGGCTTATTAAATAAGGTCTTTTGACTGTTTAATGATTATGCCCTTTGTTTTTATTATTATTATTATTATTATTATTATTATTATTATTATTATTATTATTAGGCCTATTATTATTGTTGTTGATCGGATTGTAAAATTTCAATATCATTACCATTACCAGTGATATTGTCAATATAATGAGGTACCGGTGCCTCTTTGATTTGCAGTTCGTGTAATTTTCACGAAATTTGAAAAAAAATATGTATGTAATGTATATGATAAATTAAATTAATACATACGTATATATGATAAATTAATACATACGTATGTGTGAATATAATGTGTGTGTACATGTGTGTGTATATATGTATGCATATACAAAAAAAAATGATGCACGTTTGGAAACGGTTGAAAATGTTTGAAAGAAAATCCTTTTATATTTAGAAGGTTACCATTATTTTTATTATTGATCCGATGGAAATGGTACTAAAAATCATAATTAGTATGAATGCGTATGTCTTTTTGCATGTGCATGCCTATGTGTGTGTGTGTGCATGTGTGTGTGTGTGTGGGGGGGTGTATGTGTGTGTATGTGTATGTTTTTGTACATACTGTATATATTCTCAAAGAATTTCATTGTCACAACATCCGTTTATCGTAAACCTACACACACGGACCAATACCTACACTTCCCATCTAACCATCCACTTGAACATAAACTTATTGTAGTCAATACACTACAGTTGATAGATGCCAAAACATTGTCTCGACAGAAGAACAAAAACAAGAAAATTTAATAGTTCACATCAAGAAAACATTAACTGCATGTGGATATCCAGGCTGGTGTTTAAGCCGTTATGCGAGGTACGTAAGACCCCGTGGGGGAGGGGTCACAGGGAGGCCTGGAAAGTAGTGCGCTCTAAAAAGATAAAGTGAAAATAAACGCATCATAAATAATATTAGTGAAATTTCATTTAGAGAGTAAGCCTAACAATAATTATATAAAACTCAACAGTGGGGGGGTAGGAATTCAATAGAGAGGTGATCCAGGTGGGGACTTTCACAGATTGAGGAACCACCATTGAGGGGCTGAGGTAAAAAAAATTATGATTAGGGCACTTCTAGATGGCCGGAAATTAACT
>NW_022689983.1:0-1846 GCF_011630105.1 Anneissia japonica | reverse complement strand
AGGAAATACTGTACTCGTGACTCAAGTTACTGCATCACCCTTTTTATAGTATTAATATAACCAATTTCTTCTAATTTTAAAACAGTTTCCCCTGAATTTGTGATAAATGGTTATCACGCATAGACTTGTGTTAAATGCGTGACAAATTTAGGATCACGCATGTGTTTCTGCAAAATGCATGTTTCATGCAAAATCACTTTGAAATGCAGGACCGTCCCGCAGGATGCGAGACGGTTGGTACTATGCAGTACTTTACATTCATGTCAGAGCCATGTAAAAGCCTTATGCATGATTGAGCCAATCTAACCCTAGGGGGCCGAGTGAAAATACACTGTATTGTCGCTTTGACAAATCTAGTCATGTATACTGTAATATCCTTTCAACTGTTGTGTAGAGCAGGGAGTTGTGTTAAAGTAATTACAAATACATGTATTTGAGAGTTGGACAAGGCTAGGCCTACGTTTAGTAGTCTAATTTCCTGATAAAAATTCACCATTATCTCTGAAAATCAAAGTTGAATTGTAAGTACTGTAGTTATTGTGGCATTGAAGGTGCCTGGGCCAATATTTCTGATTACTTTTTGATTGTTAAAATAACGGAAACTGTTTATTTTTAGATTTCATTTTATCATTACATCTATATTTCCTTCTTATTGTGTGTAATATATTTGTAATTAGCAAGTCCTTCCTTGTAAATAGTCAGGCAGTCAGGCCAATCCATCAATATCAGTAATAAAATTATTGGGCAAAAACAGATCCACATAGCATGTTGAATTTTATAGACCTGTGGTCTGTAGATGACTTGAGTAATATAAGTTTTAGATGGATATACTGTATGAAGCATGCACACGGTATTATGAATGTAATAATTTGTTACAGTTTGTGTATTAGTCACCAAAGATGACGGTCATCGCGATTTCGCCAAGTGGGTAAGAATTTGTAAACATTGGCCAAAGAGATGCTAATGCATTGTGCGGAATTGAAAGTGGAGTATATGAAAATGTCTAAAATGTATTAAGAAGTTAGCATAGAAGATACTTTTTATAACAATGTATACATTTTGAATGATTCATAGATTCATGAGACTAAGGTTGAGTTGATGTAAATCTCCATTCAGACTAAAAATTTGCAAGTGTTTTGAGAGGCCTTCTAGGGGCCTAGGCCAATTGCTCGTGGGACTTGCTACATCCAGCGCTGACTAGGCGATCGCTGTTGACTTAGAGATACACATTGATCTTAAATACTGTCCCCAAGTCATTTTGTTACAATTTCTGTATGAAATATTTAAACTATTGGACAATTTGCTGACTAAATTGCTGAATTGTAGAATATAAGATGTTTCTTTCGACTACTGTACGATGACCAATGAGTCAGAAAAACATTGTTTGTATGACTCTAGTCTAGGGCTAGGCCCATGTTCATGCGACAAGGCTATGCAAACATGTTCAAGTTTTTATCTATTTATTTCACTCCATTTTAAATCTAATAGGTCAAAAGTCTGACTTTTATTAAAGAAATATTTACCACAGCTTTTCAATAAGTTATTTTACGGTAAGATGTACAAATAAATAACTTTGAGTAGTTTACAAACTGTCGAAGTTTACTTTAAGTGGAGGCTTATTGTATAAAGAAACTGCCAACTACTGTAGCAGTTTGTTTTGACGTTATACCCACTATAACAATTTTAGTTAGTTGACTACAGTTCGGTCTATTGGTCAGTTTACTTTCTATTACATATAGAACTACCAAAAAAAAAACCTCAAAAAACATGAAAACTATTTAGCAACTTGTCTAAATATTGGCCGTATTCGACTGGTCGTTCTTCGTTAAACCACGCCCACCTGCGC
>NW_022689982.1:0-540 GCF_011630105.1 Anneissia japonica | reverse complement strand
TAAACCGGAAGAAATATATCCGTGATTCGCACACCAAACCTCGCGATCGCGAAGCTCGCACACGCAGGTCTCACTCTTCCGGCAACAAACAGATATGACTTACGTTGACCTAAATGTTGACCAATCATAATCAAGGAAAGTTTGAAAACCGCAGTACGTACCGTGTAAAAGTCTACTTTCAAATAGTGCTGAACTTTTGGTTATAAAAAACACCTTTATGTACGTCCTATTTTGGTAAACTTTTAGTATGTTGTTTTACATATAATTAAGTTTATATTTAGATCATAAAACGTTTTGTTGCAATTTTGTCCAGTCAAATCCGTATTTCCGATGGACTAGAACGTAATTAAGTTAAATTCTACTGCGGCCTACCAAAGAGTATAAATAGAACAAGAGAGCAAAGTCCCGTTCGTAAAAACGTCATGCCTGTGTAGGACGCCAACTAACGGTTGTATATTCTTTTTATTACGCAGTGCGCGATTTTTTTTTCCGTACGAAACATTTGCATGAAACTTCACTCGGGCCATCTCGGATTGACTC
>NW_022689981.1:0-716 GCF_011630105.1 Anneissia japonica | reverse complement strand
CGTTCGCATCCGTGCGAGGAAGTCGTCCTTCTCGGTCCATCCGAAGGCAGCGGTTGGGTGTGGGGTGTGGGGTCGATGCTGTTAACCTGCTCGTGGTGACCCTGCTACGGCGATCGGACTCCGTTCGTCGGTCTCCGATCGCTTAACCGATAACAGCAAACATAATTTTTTTTTTAAGCTAGAGATTTTTGGACTTATACAAATTTTCGACAATTCTGGACTTAGAAAAAATTTCGACTTTTCTGGACTTAAAAAAATTTTCGACTTTTCTGGACTTAGACAAAATTTCGACTTTTCTGTACTTAAAAAATTTTTGACTTCTCTGGACTTAGAAAAAATTTTCGACTTTTCAGGACAAAAAAATTTTTGACTTTTTTGGACTTAGACAAATTTTCGACAATTCTGGACTTAGAAAAAATTTCGACTTTTCTGGACTTAGACAAAATTTCGACTTTTCTGTACTTAAAAAATTTTTGACTTCTCTGGACTTAGAAAAATTTTCGACTTTTCTGGACTTAAAAAAATTTTTGACTTTTTTGGACTTAGACAAATTTTCGACAATTCTGGACTTAGAAAAAATTTCGACAATTCTGGACTTAAAAAAATTTTCGACATTTCTGGACTTAGAAAAATATTCGACAATTCTGGACTTACCGGAGGAGCTATTCGTGGAGGAAACTGCAGAGGCGTTCACGATGAATTTTGAAGATCGTTAT
>NW_022689980.1:0-2469 GCF_011630105.1 Anneissia japonica | reverse complement strand
GAGACTTTAATTTAAATTGGAATCATGCAAATATTATACCCAATAATTTTATCGACACAATCAATGCACTTGATTGTTCACAGGTTGTTAATGAAATCACCAGGCCTAACCCCCATGATCCCTCAACTGGTACAATAATTGATCTTCTTTTTTCTAATAGACCTGAACGTTTATGCTCTCTTAATGTCACTGATAACCCGTTGTGAGTGATCACCTTGCAATCTCCTTCAATATTTTAATCTCCGTTAAGCGTTCAAAATCTCTAATCCGTAACTTTTTAGCTTATCACAAAACCGATATCGACCATCTTAATCAACTTATTCACCTTGCCCCATGGAGTGTCTTCATGGTTGAAAACTCAGTTGATAATTCATGGGACGCATTTTTGGACATCCTCTCTGCAATTATTCGCGACTCTGTTCCATTGAAATCCAGTAAAAAGAGGAAACATTCTCCTTGGGTTACCAGTGACAGTGACATCAGAAAATGCATTAATAAAAAACATAGATTGTTTAGAAAGGCTAAGCGCATTGGCTCACTAGCTGCTTGGAATGAATACAAATCTACCCGTAACGTAGTTAAACGAATGTGTAATAAGTCGTATTACTCTTATGTTAACAAACTTTTTACCAGCGATTACACGCGTAAAGCTTTTTGGCCCTTTATTAGAGAGCCCAAACGCTCACCTGTCCCCCTGTCCTTTAACATTAATGGCTCACACGTATCTTCACCCTCTGTCATCGCTAACTCTTTTAATGATTTTTTTTGTTTCTGTCTTTGGTACTCCTACTCCCCCTTGTGTCGATCCTCCTGCATGTAACGTTCCCATTCCCGAACTCTCTCATATTAACTTTGATGTTCACACTGTCGAAAGTGTCATTAGTGGCTTTTCATCAAACAAATCACCTGGTCCTGACTCTGTCCATCCATTCATATTAAAGTCCGCTTCAGAATTTATTGCCCCTCCCTTATTTAACTTATTTAACATGTCACTTACGAAGGGTAAAATCCCTACTGCCTGGAATGTTTCTTACATTACTCCCATATACAAACCAGGCGACAAGTCCTCTATTTGCAACTACAGACCAATTTCTCTTACCCCTCTTTGTTCCAAAATTCTTGAAACAATAAATTTTACTGGTATATCCAATCACGTTGCTTATTGCTGTCCAATCAGCGATTCTCAACATGGATTTTTCTCTTCCCGGTCCTGTGTTACCCAACTTACAAACTTGATACATTCCTTGGCATCTTCCCTCGATAAACCTAAGCCTCCTCGAATTGATGTTGTCTTTTTGGACTATGCTAAAGCGTTTGATAAACTTCCCCACCACATTGTGTTAAATAAACTAGCTACTCATTTTAACATTAGAGGTAATGTATGGAAATGGATCAAGTCTTTTCTTTTAGGTCGTTCCCAACGAGTCATGTACCAAGGTGCCACTAGCCAATCTTCCCCTGTTTCTTCTGGAATCCCCAAGGAAGCGTTCTCGGTCCTCTTATCTTCAATCTTTTCATTAATGATCTTCCTACTTTTCTCCTCTCCCATTGCGCTTTGTTTGCTGACGATACCATTATTTACAAAAAATATTTTCTCTGTTGACGACGAACTTGCTTTCCAGTCCGATTTAAATCGTCTCACTTCCTGGTGTGATTTAAACGAAATTGAACTTAATCTAAAGAAAACTAAAATTTTTCACATTACTCGTTCAAAAAAAGAATATCGACCAGTTTATCATTTAGCTGGTTCACCTATACATGCTGTGTTGAATCATTGTCATCTTGGGGTTACAATTAACTATAAACTTACTTGGGACGACCACGTTAACAAAATTATTTCACGTTCGAACAGAATGCTGGGTTTCATTGCCAGCACTGCTGGTGGCTCCCCTCCTTCTGCCATTTTCTCACTTTACAAAGCTCTTGTTGTTCCTATACTTGAATACGGTGTCCCTTCCTGGTTGCCTCATACTAACATACTTGTAGACCGTATTGAGTCAGTTCAGCGAAAGGCTACTAGACTTGTCCTTAAGCAGAAAAAAGGCGAATGTGAGTACGAAGATCGTCTGATTAAACTCAACTGGCCTAGTTTATCTGCTCGCAGAAATTTTCTTCTGTTATCGTCTGTAAGCCGCTTACTGGCGTTGTTGATTGTAGTAGCATCCGTCAGTCCACACTTGTAAATAGTCGCCATCGAGAGACGCTTTTGTTTAGACACCTTTATGCTCGAACTAACTCTCTTCACCTTTCTGCCATTCATCTGTTTCCCAGACTTTGGGAAAACCTCCCTGAAAATATTAAAAATTCCCTTATCCTTGATTCCATTCCTACTTTTTTGCGCTCACTTAAATCGCATGTCTTATGCTATAGCCAATCCGCCTAGTTACATTTGCGCCGCGTTAAACTGTTTGATCTTTATTGTTTTAATTACTCGATTTCTTGACGTAAGAGTGTATTTATATGTATAAA
>NW_022689979.1:0-758 GCF_011630105.1 Anneissia japonica | reverse complement strand
CAGAGACTGTTTCCTAAAACGTAAGTATTAATAGATATAATAGATATGTCTAGCTATAACTTCTTCTATTTTTCTTCTCTCCAAGTTGGGCTTGAGTTGCTTGTGAAGGATGTGAAGGAATATGAAATAAGAGAATTAAGGCAAAGGTACTAAGGTATTAAGGTACTAACACCAATTAAATGAAAAGAAAAAGAAAGAAAGAAAGAAAGAAAAAAAAAAAAAAAAAAAAAAAAAAAAAAAAAAAAAAAAAAAAAAAAAAAAAAAAAAAAAAAAAAAAAAAAAAAAAAAAAAAAAAAAAAAAAAAAAAAAAAAAAAAAAAAAAAAAAAAAAAAAAAAACGAATGAGAAAATGAAAAGTTACTAACACCACAGAAATGAAAAGAAAAAGAAAGAAGGAAAGAAAAGAAAGTCAAAGAAAGAAAGAAAAGAAGGTAAAGGAAAGAAAAGAAAGAAAAAAAAATAAGAAAGAAAGAAAACGAAAGGAAAGATAAGAATACGAAAGAAAGGAACACTTGCTCACATAGGAACAAACGATGTTACGGAACGATTCAAGCAAACCTTCAACAAATCCATTCATTTCTGGTATATTTATAAAATATTGACATAGCAGAAAAAGACATCCAAAAACAAAACAAAACAAAAAAAAAACAAAAAACAAAAAACAAAAACAAAAAAAACAAAACAAAACAAAAACAAAAAGAAAGAAAGAAAGAAAAGAAACTAAAAGAGAAAGAAAATGAAAGGAAAGAAAAGAGAAGA
>NW_022689978.1:292-1033 GCF_011630105.1 Anneissia japonica | reverse complement strand
GAAACGACGCCATTCCTGTTTTTGTCGTACGAGTGGTGAAGTGTGTCGAATCATAGATCGAAAAAGGTGAGTATTTTACCATTACACAACCTTTAATTTATGCCAAGCGAGTTATTATATTATTCCAAGATAGCAGAATGGGAGTTTCTCTCATTTTGATAGCTTTTCTTGAGTAGGCGAAATTTTAAAATGAAGGGTGTAACATATTTTACTTTTATGGATGGTTGGTCCAGTGGCTTTTTCACCATTTCTCCAGGCGAGTTTTAGACCTAATTAGACAAGTCTGATATTAATACTACTGTATTAATTATTTTAAAATGTTTAAACTCCAAAAACCGACATAGGGCCTAAACTTTTAATTTAAAATACCTTATTCAATACACTCAGCACTACGGGTATTTGCTGATTCTGACTTGCCACTCCGTACTTAGTGCCAAAGCTACCATGATTGATGTCCTGAAGTGATGTATTTGTCTCTTATACACATCTAGATGTGTATAAGATCACAATCTTACTGGACTGTTTATTATTTTCGGCCTATGAACTTTATATACCTGATTTGGCCTTTTATTTCAAATCAATCATATTTTTTTACTAACTGTTTTAGACTGGCAGACATGTAGGTCATGTAGCAGGATATCACATGATCAACATGATGTTTATGTGTTAATAATAGTGATTTAATTGGATGTAAGCACAGTTAACAAAAAATAATATCAATATTAATAATCTATGTTCATC
>NW_022689978.1:0-254 GCF_011630105.1 Anneissia japonica | reverse complement strand
AAATAAATTAAATACAGTAAGTACAATATGTTTAAATGGCTGTAAATAGAATATTCTAAAATTAATTATATTCCTACTCATTTTACGATTTTTCCCAAAAATGCATTATGGCCTTACAACAAACTACTAAATGTATTTAGTTTAGTTTACATTCTGTAACATCTAATGTCCTAATCCTTTAATGACACTACCAACCTATGTATAATGTTTTAATTCAATAGCATTATTAAAGAAATGCTAATTGTTGTATTCAT
>NW_022689977.1:0-617 GCF_011630105.1 Anneissia japonica | reverse complement strand
TTCTTAAGGAACACGAGCACTGAGAATATTAGGCTGATCAACACCTCCTTGAAACTAGACAGATCACGCAAACAAACCCATATGACTAGTAAATGTGGGTAGATGTACACTATCCTGGTATCCTCCTACTGTGTTTTTCTTTTTTACAAAATATGTTTGATGTACAGTATCTAAAAACATCAAACGTTCTACTGTATTTTTTTTGTCTTAAAAGCCTCTTTAAAATTTGCCACACCCTTTGTTTTTCTTTCAACTCAGCACAAACCATGGTGGGACTAGGGTGGATGTGGACTCTTATGGTAGTTTACCCCTTTCTCAAAAAGCGAACAATTACGAATATGATTATAAAATACGGTAACTTGAAACTTGTTTTATAGTTTATAGCACACTAAGTAATAATTATTATGTCTGCGGTTGTGGACCTTTCCTATCATTTAACATTATTTCTACCTCTCCATGTTATACTTTACTTTAGGAGTCATTCGGGTGTCAGCATTCTTCACCAAAACACAAGGAACGAATAATAATAACTTACAGATGATAACACAGTGCAGCAGTTGGTAAAAATGATGACTAAGAAAAAATGTATGATGATGATGGTGATAATGATGTGAAAG
>NW_022689976.1:0-846 GCF_011630105.1 Anneissia japonica | reverse complement strand
CCTATTAAGAGCCGCGTAAGCGGCTCGTTGTCCCCAACACGGCCCCCCTGTGATCATGACGATAGCCGTTTTAACAGACCCTGTGAGCGATAACTTTGCAACGATAGGGTTAAGGTTAGGCGCATCACCATTTTAGTGTATATTTACAAGCACACTGTGAAACGAATGTCACAATATAAATTTAAATTCTTCATAATATGTTGTTATCCAAAGAAGAAATCTAATCATAAAAGAAAACCTTATTAATCGTGGCTTAATAACACAATAACATTGGTTTAATGGAAAAATAATTTACAGTTTACAGCTACAATGTAGCAGACCTACTGTAATAGTTGATGATGCATATTAAACAGTTATGGAGGACATGATTAGTTAGGTTATTTCAATATCAGTTATTAAATGTATGTAGTACATATAGTAGTAGTTATAGATAATGTTGATTGTTCTTTGCTTATCATTCACAACTTACAAGCCCACTGACCACATATGCAATCACATGCTATATTTATGAATTCAAAAACGTGAAAAAGCCATAACCCTTGACAAAATCATTTTATAACTTATTCATTTCAACACATTTACATTGATTTTTTAAGTGTTTTCACACACACTCTATATTTATTACACTCACGTTTAAGCATCGCAGGCCTTATTCAAGAGCACAGTTTAACCACCAAAAAATATATTTCGTCATCAAGATAATTCCTTTTTAAAGCTATCACAAAATTTTATGTCATTAATTAAAACAATATCTATAAGAAAAATACTAATTGCGACTTTAAAAAAAGTATATGTTCAATAAATTATATAAAAAAACAACCGTGTCCTCAGCATTCTTTATGTGTT
>NW_022689975.1:0-745 GCF_011630105.1 Anneissia japonica | reverse complement strand
TTGTCTCGGGCGTCAGGCAAGTGGGTTCGCTCGTGCCTGAAAGTGCTGCAGAAAGTAGTTAATTCTATGAGGGAGCCAACAGAACATTTTTCCTAATATGTATACTTCATTCTCCTTGCACAGCAATTAAATTAAACACTATTAAGTAGAAAGTATTTAATGTTAGGTTTGTACTTTAACTTCCAGGCTTAGGTCAAACAAAGGCTTGGTTTCAAAACATCTAAAGCTGGAAGAAAAAATAAATATATATCATTATACAGGAGTAAATGATTGTTGCATAATTATGACATTATTGTTTGTTTACCGTATTTATACAGTTTATCCTTCATTTATTTAATCATCCATTTTTATATTTATTTAACCAGACAGGTTCATAGTTACAGTGAAAATCGATTGTGAAATGTAGTGAAAAATGTTTCTTGGATTTTTCCATGCTCAATATCTTTTAGATTATACATACTGTATGTAGGATCATGAATTGTGTGAAAGGCAGGATAGTTCTTTGTGTACGTGTGGTGTATTCAGCAACTGTAGAATAATTGAAAATACAAATAGTTCTTAGGCTATTAGGCATAAAAAGCTTGGATTTAATTCCAGTTTGACTGCTTGCATACAATTTCCAAGAAAAAAAACAAACTAAGTTAACAAGAATATAAAAGAACTTCATTGTTTTTCCTGGTACAGCCAGATTATATATTGATCTAGAAATTTGTTTTCAATAATATTTTCCAATGATTAATATATA
>NW_022689974.1:0-666 GCF_011630105.1 Anneissia japonica | reverse complement strand
TATCTCAGGGATGGTGGTGCAAGTAGTAGTAGTCAAAATTGCACCGAATCTGTTTAAAGGTACGTCTGTGGTTACATATAACGTTAAAAATGGTATGGTATGTTTTACTTAATTGAGAAGCACTAAGCGTCTCTCTATCACACCACACACACAGACAGGAAGCCCTGCCTTTTCCTCAAACTGGGGTACTATCGTGTCTCTTATACACATCTAGATGTGTATAAGAGACAGGAGCTTGTAGACGAATCGACCCAGCATAAACAACTGACCATGAAGACAAATCAAGAATAGCCATCCACAATTATATAGCAACTATTTACTACTGTCTACCAAGAACAATTACTACACAATTTTGGGGTGGGGGATGTGCCCTTCAGTGACTGTGCTTAGACTAAGTGATTTTAATGTCTTCATGTCTTCATGAAAAGAATATTATATTAATAGTATTCTTTTTCTACATAGGAATCCTTAGACACAACATAACAAAAAATATATTAATTAATAGGTATCAAAACTGACTTAAGCAAATAATATTTATCAACACTTTGATGTCCAATTAAACATCACCACCTGCATTTAATATTGTATTATACTGATACTTCTTATTTTTCTTTTTCTTTTTTTTTGGAAAACAACCTTTGATTAAAAAGAAACAATTTAAATACA
>NW_022689973.1:0-773 GCF_011630105.1 Anneissia japonica | reverse complement strand
AGATACGCCACTGATTTACATGGCCAGATGAATGAAAATACGCAATCGATGTGCCACCGAATCGTAACCACCTTCACCATGCCCTCATGATGTCACCGGGACGCAACTGCCAAAAAAATATTTTTGGCAGCGAAGGGACGCTACAAATAAACAATCTACCGGGTTTCTGGTTAATTTGCAAGGTACTACATGGCTCAACTATTTTTTTAGGGGTTAATTGGTAAAAATCGCACACAAATCATACGACGTCACTGTCAACGTCGGGGACGGAAACTCGATTTTGAGATTAATTTTCCGAATAAATAGTAAATATCTTCTAATGGCGAACTATTGTCTTCAGTTGTCATTGTTGGTCATTCAACTGTCATTTTATCTATTTTTTTCGGTGATATTACCATTCTCAATTATCTATAAAACACCCACATAACAACGTCACATTAGATCGATCGGTGGCGACGCCGTGGTGACGCCTGTAGGGTCAATTTTCGTCGGAAGGTATCAAGATGATAAACCAGGCCCGTATCCAGGGGGGGGGGGCTTTTATGGTTCGGGAGAAACCCCTTTTCTAGCAAACCCCCCTCTTTTTTGACGAACCTCCCTCTTCAAATTTCCCAAATAAGTCCTGCTTTTATAGCATTATTTAGACCCATAAAGCACAAAAATCCCCTTGCTTTGGTGGTTTCGCCGACGCCACCGGGGCTTCGACCGTGGACCTCACGCCCAGAAACCCCCCCCCCCCGGCTACGGGCATGTAAACAGTTTCATTGGACTAA
>NW_022689972.1:372-583 GCF_011630105.1 Anneissia japonica | reverse complement strand
TTTCCGCCATATTTCGAGTACTTTTCCGAAAAACTTCAAACTTTCAATGGAATAGTGTTTGTTTCTAGCTATCTCATCGTGCCTAACAAAAAAAAATTACATTTTGACTCAACTTTTTAACATTGTCACTTTTTGCACAAAAGTGCTTATCTCGCCGAGTTGAGCACTTAGTGCAAATTTTTGACTTTCCGCCATATTTCGAGTACTATTC
>NW_022689972.1:0-288 GCF_011630105.1 Anneissia japonica | reverse complement strand
TAACATTGTCACTTTTTGCACAAAAGTGCTTATCTCGCCGAGTTGAGCACTTAATGCAAATTTTTGACTTTCCGCCATATTTCGAGTACTTTTCCGAAAAACTTCAAACTTTCAATGGAATAGTGTTTATTTCTGGCTATCTCATCGTGCCTAACAAAAAAAAAACTACATTTTGACTCAACTTTTTAACATTTTCACTTTTTGCACAAAAGTGCTTATCTCTCCGAGTTGAGCACTTAGTGCAAATTTTTGACTTTCCGCCATATTTCGAGTACCTTTCCGAAAAAC
>NW_022689971.1:454-942 GCF_011630105.1 Anneissia japonica | reverse complement strand
CCGGAGGCAGTTTTTAAGTTAGAAAAAGACCGGACAAGGATGTGGCTGCCTTTAGGTCTAACTTACAGACACCTCTTTAACTAATTATCCCATTTTTATTCTTATTTTATTCATTGTTGCATTATTCATTTATGATTTCAAACTTTGCCTCTGCTTCTTTTGATTTGTTCTGTGCTTGGGTTAGGCAATGATGACGGCTCCTTGTGGGTTGTGAGGTGCCTAAATATGTGGAGTGCAGAGCTTCGTATCTGCAAAGAAAGGTGCTTTACAAATGTTCTGATTGGATTGGATGTATAGTTGGGGAATTTCCATACCCTTTTTCTTTTTTTAAATTACCTTTTAAGACGGTCAGTCAATGATGGTCCCAGGTTCGAATCCCACCGGAGACGCACACACACGCGCACATACCCCCCCCCACACACAAATATATATAAATATATATTTATATATATATAAATAAGAATATATAAATATACACATATATACAA
>NW_022689971.1:0-355 GCF_011630105.1 Anneissia japonica | reverse complement strand
GTGTGTGTGTGTGTGTGTGTGTGTGCGTGTGTGTGTGTTCTCAAATGAAGAAACATAATGAGGGAATGCCGTGTCAGGAGCAGGCTACCAACAGAAATGTCGTAATCAATTGTTTTGAAAAGTTCCACAGTCGGAAATATATAAATACATAGGTCTGTGCAGAGAATATATTCCTATTGACCAAATAGGCTTAAATTTTTAGGGTTAGAAGGAAACCTGACAAGGAAGTTGTTTGGGGAATTTTCCTATCCGTTTTCCTTCTTTAAATTACCTTTTAAGATAGTCAGTTAATGATCTAAATGCATACGACCGAAGGATCTCCAGTTGAATCCCACGCGCTTATGCGTCGTGTTAA
>NW_022689970.1:0-1065 GCF_011630105.1 Anneissia japonica | reverse complement strand
TGAAGCTCGTTCGAATACTCTGCCTCTGGATTTTAAATTAAGTAAAAGGACCGAAGATAATGATGGTTTTTTTTACCCTATGCAACTCCGGAAACATTAAGACCTTATCCATTATTTATTCATCTGCAATGTATTGCATCCCATAAGGGAAGATCAATTAAATATACTTGAGAATGATTTAATTGCCTGTAATGAATACGACGTATGGGAGATTTTCTGCAATTGCAATTATGATGGCAGACTGTTATATGTTCTTAGGGGTGGGGGGGGGGTCTCACTATTTCTGAGTAGTGATATTTTAAGGAGTTTGAACAGGTTTTGTAAATAGTACCTTACAAAATCATGGCAAAAACGTAAAGAATTGAAAACCTTACAATTGCAAAGTTAAATTCTGGTTTCTTTTCTTTTCTTTTTTTTCCCTCTTTTTTTTCCCCCCCTTTTTTTTGGGGGGGGGGGGGAGCTTGTTGCGGTGTTCCAACCTTATTTTTTAATATCATTTTGTAATTTACTCTGTTGATTTTTATGGTTTTCTTTTTACTTATGTAGGCCTATTTTGTTTTGTATGTGAACGCACCGTGTATGAGCGTGTGCCAACGATGTAAAGGTGTTGTTTCAATAAATTATTATTATTTATTACTGCGTAGCAATCGGGGAAGGCTACCCAAATCGATCGACCAATCAAAATAGGCGTCGCCGAAAACCAACCGATTCTACCTAACAATCCGAAAACCGCTGCGGTGACAGCGTGTAGCGATTTTATGGGAACCAGGCTTAATTAAGAAAATGATTGAGTAGCATGATATTTCTCCATGATAACATCAGACATAATACTTTTTTACACTTCATTAATAGGCATAGGCTTACGCCTTCGTTAAGAACCGGGTTACCTTTAACGAATATGCTGATGGGCTGAAGTTCGCATCTGTTTCATCATCAGCACGTGCAAGATGCTGCCATATTATAGGTTAACTATAACATCATACAATATTTTGTTACAACCCCAATTGCTCCATGGGTGCATCATGCCTTAGAGTGTGGAGTAATGGGAATATATTCATCCTGTCA
>NW_022689969.1:0-745 GCF_011630105.1 Anneissia japonica | reverse complement strand
TCACTTTTCGTGAGTCAAGAAGATATGCCTGAAAATTGTTGACATAAAAGCATAAATGACCCAGGTTTTAAAGAAAGAGCGCTGTACAGCCAGAGTACATCTTATTTTATAGCAAGATACCGGTATCTCTGCCCACAGGCATCTGAATTACCTATAATACTGGACTCGGGTGCGCGTGCCTTCATTATAATTTGAGAAGCATGAGAAAAAGCGTGCAAAGTTAAGATTGGGTTTCTGCACATGAAAGTATTTTCTATGGTACATCACAGCGATTAATTAGATTGATGATGAATATTATTTTACTAAGAGTGTCATATCCGGCAATCTAGAGGTACAATTTCCCCAAATTTTACCACCTCAGCCCCAACTGTGGTGGAGCTGAGAGACGTGTGGACTCACAGTTTTGAAATAAGTAAAGTAAATACATCAAAGACAATGTTTTTAAGTTTCCTATGGTAACGTACATCACACATACTAATTAGATCTCTATGGTTGCATACCGAAAATAGCTGATAAAAGATCATGAGAATTTGTTGGCGCTTCATTGTGAATTCTCTCACCTTGGCCCCAACCATGTTGGGGCTGAGGTGGTTTTGGACTCACGGCTTTGAAGCAGGTAAAATAAATACATCAAAGAGAATTATTTTTAAGTTTTATGTGTACACTACAGTGGTTGCCGAAAATCGCTGATAACTTTGACTATATACTATGGTGATGTGATGATGAATTTTACTATATAAAAGTG
>NW_022689968.1:264-637 GCF_011630105.1 Anneissia japonica | reverse complement strand
TGAAACTTAGTTTAAGTATATGTAAAGTTTTAAATATTTGTATTAAAAAGAACAAAATTTTATTTTCATAGAGTATATTTTGTAATCATACTTTAGACAATGTAAATTCTCATTGTGGTCTTGGCATAATTATCGACTCTAAACTTAATTTTAACGAACATATTAAACATTATATATTTTAAAGCTAATAGGATGTTAGGACTCGTCAAGCGAAATTGCGGGCATATTAATAATGTAAATACCCACATCTCTCTGTTTGATTCCTTAGTTAAACCGCAATTTGAAACTTGTACAGTTATTTTTAACAGCATCAGTTCAACACAAGCCTCTAAAATTGACATTATTCAACACCGCTTCGTTAAATTTGTTCCAA
>NW_022689968.1:0-194 GCF_011630105.1 Anneissia japonica | reverse complement strand
TGTTAATGGTATCTATGGTAATTACTTAACATCTTTATTTTGTATATCTGTTAAACCCCGTAGGTGCCGTAATACCTTTACTGAATTTTTCACAATTTCTTTTGCCAGAGTCAATGTTACAAAAAAATAGTTTAATCAATAGATTACCTAGATTAATCTTAGCAAAGAAGATAATTCCATAGATGTATTTTATA
>NW_022689967.1:0-653 GCF_011630105.1 Anneissia japonica | reverse complement strand
GGCGGAAAATTAGCCAATTTTCGCAAAACGTAAAGGGTATAGCTCACGATTTTTTTGGGGACGATCTTCTGACCCCGCCATTTCCGGTTGTTTCGTGTTTTATTGGGACCTGCAGATCACAACAATACTCTGCAGGTTGACACTGCCTCTTGAAAACTAGTTTTAAGCTTAAATAATGTTAAATCAGGTAATACTCAATTCGGCCCACGAGTCCGAATCTGGGAAAATTAAAACTTTTAAATGCTAAGAAAATGATGTTGAACAAGGTTAAATCAAATGTAATCGATATTTTAATGGTCTATAGGTACCATAAAGCAAAAATCAATATGAAAATGACTAGGCGAAAAATTGGCCAATTTTCGCAAAAACGTAAAGGGTATATAGCTCACGATTTTTTTGTGACGATTTTCTGACCCCCGCCATTTCTGGTTGTTTCGTGTTTTATTGGGACAAGCAGATCACAAGAATACTCTGCAGATTGACACTGCCTCTTGAAAACTAGTTTTAAGCTTAAATAATGTTAAATCAGGTAATATTCAATTTGGCCCACGAGTCCGAATCTGGGAAAATTAAAACTTTTAAACGCTGAGAAAATGATGTTGAACAAGGTTAAATCAAATGTAATCGATATTTTAATGATCTATAGGTACCAT
>NW_022689966.1:0-3352 GCF_011630105.1 Anneissia japonica | reverse complement strand
ATATTGCCTTAAGATTGAGATGTATGCAGTTGAGGCACTGTGAGAGTTCAGTACAGTATTATATTTTAGAAACTGACCTTTCTGGTATATCTGGGATTTACGAGAAATATTGTATGTAAAATATTTAATGCTTAAATGTTTTTTTATTTTTAGAAATGATTGCTAATAAACTGTCCTTAATGAAAAAAGAATTTGATCATTGTTATCTGTTTTTTTTTTCTAAGAGTCTTGAATTTGAGGGGCGCTGATGAGGGGTGGGGTACTAGCTTTCAAAATGAGGTGATTTTTAACTACTTGATCCCCTGCGTATCCTAGATATGCCACTGATGTGCTGTAGGCCTGTGGCTGTATGTGTGGGTTGAGAATACCCCAAGATAAATAATATTAATCAGCGTTATGAACTGTAGCCCTACCCGAACATATGTGTTATACTGTATACACGCAGTAGCACATATATTGTGTGCTATGCTTTAAATAGGATAATTTACTGTACACGAGGATTTTGCTAACTATTGAATGATTTATGATATGTTGTAGGTCTGCTGTTGCCCAGCATTGCTGTACTGCAGTATAATAGATCTGCTGTACTCCGACATGGGGCTGAAAGGTGTGCTGCCTGTCCATGTTCTCTAAAAGCTTGGGTGTCTATATTTAAAAATTTTTATAATGTATTTTAAAATAAAGAAAACAACAATACTCCATGAAACTAGTGGGATCTCACTAGATTCTCATTTGCAAAACCTCAATACAAGTGTAAACTAGAGCTTTCAGAAAGTTCTTTGTCAGAGGTGAGTGGACAGTTGTTATATATTCAGCATTCAATAACATAAACAGATATACTTTAGATAAGCATATATGTATATATATATATATGTTTATATACATATGAATGTAAATGAATTACATATATGTATATATGAATTATATAATATATATATATATATATACTTTCAGAAAGTTCGTCAGAGGTGAGTGGACAGTTGTTATATATTCAGCATTCAATAACATAAACAGATATACTTTAGATAAGCATATATATATATGTATATATATATGTTTATATACATATACATATGAATGTAAATGAATTACATATATGTATATATGAATTATATAATATATATATATATATAATTATTTCTTACATTCTTCAACACAGGCTAGTATATATTGGTAATACCTGGAAATTATTTAATTTTTTTTTAATATGATTAGTAATAGAACCAAAAATTTTCAGATCAATACCATTATTATATGAGTAATATATCGTGATAACTTTCTAGTGCAAACAATTGGTAAATGTTAACATAGTCTAAATACCCACGAGTGTCTGTGGTTGGTTTTACATGCACATTATATTATTATATTATATTAGGTTTATTACTTCAGCCCAAATTCTTTTAATACACTTTTTATTCACAAAATTAAGAGTTTCTATTCAATCAATTGGCAATATTTTGAAATTTCCTAAAAGCAATTTGCTTAAAAGTGCTGATGTAATTTTTATAATGTATTTTAAAATAAAGAAAACAACAATACTTTATGAAACTAGTGGGATCTCACTAGATTCTCATTTGCAAAACCTCAATACAAGACTAAACTAGAGCTTTCAGAAAGTTCTTTGTTAGAGGTGAGTGGACAGTTGTTATATATTCAGCATTCAATAACATAAACAGATATACTTTAGATAAGCATTACACCTTGCTTGATGTAAAATTTTACTGGTTTCTCATGTGTTTGATATTTAAAAGAGAATTTGAATATCATGTAAAAAAACCATCTTGTCTTTTATTTGCCAAATTGATATTTGGATAGAAATGAAAATGCTGATTCACTGCAGTATCTGATCCTGCATGTACGGTACTTCAGCATGGACGCAGTGGCAGATTCAGGAATTTGAAGTATAGTGGGCCCAGGGAAGGACTTCAACAGATGGAGGGCCTATACCACCTCAGCCCCACCATGGTTGAGGCTGAGAAAAGAAAAGTTATGATTATGTCACTTCTAGAAAGCCAGAAATGGCACTCTCGGACTCAAAATTTCAATGTAATTTTCTTA
This sequence comes from Anneissia japonica, assembly GCF_011630105.1. NCBI lineage: Eukaryota > Metazoa > Echinodermata > Crinoidea > Comatulida > Comatulidae > Anneissia > Anneissia japonica. The sequence continues at coordinate 1,294 of NW_022689966.1, read as the reverse complement.
TTCTCCCAATTTTTTTATAATTTTGGAAAATTAAGAAGTGGGGGGCAGATGGGCCCTCTCGAATCCGCCACCACTGGGATGTACTTTTTATCAAACATGTGCACTGTTCCCTTGAAAAAGTGTACTGTACCCAAGTATAGGTAATAATAATGCAGTACAATCATGTAATGCACGAATTCCAAGAAGAATGATCAAAGGCACGGTGTATGTTAAGAAGGCAAGCTGTTAAGTGATGAGTGTTAAGGGCAGATTTAAATGTAAAAATAGAGGTAAATGACCTTATAAAAGAAGGTACAATAGTTCGTTCCAAAGATATGAGGCAGCAGATGTAATAAATGTTCTTTGTGTTGTGTCTAGATGTAAGAGTATCCAACCAGTTCTATAGTTGCAATACACAGTTGAAATACAAAAATCAAATGAACACACTTTCAAATAAACTTGTACTTAAATTACTTTAATGAGGTTTTTATCTAAGTACAAACGAATGTGATGTTACACTTAAAATGTATGTACAAATCTAAACCTACACCAACAAACCTTAATTATCATAACCTTCTGTAATCAACTGCATTATGTTACATTTTGTTAAAACACATTTCAAATCATACCTTACATATAATTTCTCTTTGGTGTGATTGGACCTGTATCAAAAGTATCATTTTTTCTCTCAGTAGTACAGTCGATACACATCGTCCCTTTAAACAAATTTTACAGATGATTGAATCAAACCATCGGTCATTGTCCTGTCATCATGTCAATCAAACAATCGGTCAATGTCCTGTCAATCCTTTCAACTATTAGTCATTTCTTATCACTACAATAAGATACAAAAAATGAGGTAGAGCGTTACTTATGATGTGTGGACATTTTTTTTCAAGTATAATACTCTATTAACTATAACAATGGCACCATTTTAAAAAATCAATTTAATTAGCAACACAACAAACATGGTTGCTACAGATAACAAACTTGAATTCACAATATCAGTTGCACAATCAGAAGCTCCATTTGAGCGAGGTAGTAAAATCATGGTCATAACTTATATATTTTAGAAGAGCAATCCAGCTAATACAACTGGTAATATACAACTGGTAATATATACTCTTGTATACATCACTAATTACTAATTATAAATGAACGAGTGAATGAATGCTTTTGCATACATAATGTACATACTATACATGCATGTATATATACATATACATATATACATATATATATATACATATATATATATATATACATATACATATTTATACTGTATATACATACATATACATATACACACATACAT
>NW_022689965.1:0-822 GCF_011630105.1 Anneissia japonica | reverse complement strand
TTCGTTTTAAGAATACGAAATGACGTAATTTTAAAGTTTTAGCTCGAACTACGACTAAAGTTCGTATTAAGAATACCGGGGTAACAGTTTGAACCATCTGAGGCCATTATATTAAATTAATACTTCAAGCTAACCTCCCACAACAATGATGAAAAACATGAAAGATCCCACAACTTACTTAAGTTTTGAGAAGCCAAAATCAGCTATCTTTGCCCGTCCATAGGCGTTAAGAAGAATGTTGAGAGACTTCAGATCAAGGTGAAGAACTGGTGGCTTATGGCGGTGTAAGTAAGTCATACCGAGTGCAATATCCTTGCTAATCCGGTAGTATGACACATGGTCTAACCTGGGCCTAGAAGAAAATGAAAGGTAAAAATGTTATTGATAATTTAAAATATAAAAAAAATCCCAGCTGCTATTCTTGATTTTAGATAGAAGACAGTTTACTGAATTTCAGTTTACCATGGTAGTGCATATCTTTCCCTGTGTACTTTTGAGTCTTGTGAGCATTTAAAAAAACAAGAACACAGCATATAGCAAAACTACAGCTCCATTTACACAGTGTATATTACTATAGACTATCTCTACAGGCTTTACATTATTACCACATACCATTAGATTAAACACCTTTCAGGGAATCAACATTTCATAAGCGCATGAGGTTCCATCCTCCTTTACCAAAATTTGCCTCTTGCAACCAGGGTGTAGTGTCCTTGAGCTAATTACAAGCTCCACAGGATATCAGATATTTAAAATATTGTTTATTATCTAAAAACAACATAATTGTAGGCCTAATCCTACCGTCCGTTTAAACGCAATCAC
>NW_022689964.1:0-669 GCF_011630105.1 Anneissia japonica | reverse complement strand
ATAATAAAAAATAATGATTTATGATTATTTTTATTGTTTAAAAAACTATGTGATTCACCAGAATAGGAAGGGAAGTTGCCTAGTCAGTCACTACAACATTTCTAATTTTCAATGTTAAAGAAAAATATCCTTCAAAAATATTTATATAATATAAAAATACAAATTATCTTTAAATTATAATTTATTATTATTATTATTCTAGAAGCATCACAACAGCTAAACCTACAGTATTTTTAGTAGTGTGAAAAATATAGATAAAAACAATTGATTGTTCACGTGCTATAGTGGGATATTGCAAGTACTGTACTGTATTACAAAACTACAACTGTTTAATTAATTTCTATTTATAAAATAATGAATAATACGGTATAATCATATTTTACAGTAATTAATAATATATAATAAAAAATAATGATTTATGATTATTTTTATTGTTTAAAAAACTATGTGATTCACCAGAATAATCAATCCTAATTATGTCATCATTATAACAATTTAATGTTAAACAGATTAATTTTAATTTAAAACTGATTAATTCTTTAAAACAGTTTTGATAGTAATTTTTCTAATATTTGTTTTATTCCAAATTTGTACTTTGAAGTGCGATTCACAAAATGATGCTATACTAAGCTTTAAAATTCAAATTTGTTGAATACAATTGTTGTTTAA
>NW_022689963.1:592-813 GCF_011630105.1 Anneissia japonica | reverse complement strand
GTAACACAAACTGGCGTTAAAACAAACCTATGAAAACTTTAATAAATACTTTTTATCTAAACTTTTCCAAAAATACCCAAAATGAAAGGGCCCGGGGGCCCTCCCCATGGAAAATTTCCCCCTTGAATCCGCCACTGTATGGGGAATCCTTTAACGCTCAGGTGACCTAGGGTTTTAAAACAAATACCGTATAGGCCTATACTCACGTATAAACGAGGCTT
>NW_022689963.1:0-504 GCF_011630105.1 Anneissia japonica | reverse complement strand
GGATGTTCGTCTTATGTGCGGATCGTCCGTAAATCTGGTTTTCTACTAGGCGAATTTATTCACGCGAATCCAAAGCGTCGGCTTATGCACATGCGCATTCACATTCCTATCGGAGTTTTTGAGAAGCGGAAAAATGTGCAACCAATCAGAGCTCAGGAAGCGAGCCGACTCTTTGATTTGCGCGAATAAATTCGCTTAGTGAAAAACCAGCTTAACACGCGAACTTACTACTGCAATGAAGCAACTAAATGTTGTATCAATGAAAGCAATTTTAAATATGGGAAAATACGATTTTGGTGGTGAAGATTTAAAAACTCATAAAATGGTATTATTTGGAAGATTACCCTTGCATTTGGCTCCATTTATCCAGCTAGACGCAGTATACAGGACCACAACAAATTAGGAATTCCGACCATGAAACAGGGAGTCGTCTTATACACCAGACATACAAATATCAACCAAAAATCTTCTAAAACTCGGGGGTCGTCTTATACACGGGTCACC
>NW_022689962.1:0-561 GCF_011630105.1 Anneissia japonica | reverse complement strand
TTTAACTGCATATTACGGCATAATGTCCGAGTGTCTTTTACCTCATTTTAGGAGTAAGCACACAACTACGTTATGTGTTAATAATAAAATAGCAAAGCCGTCGGCATAATGTACCGTACTGTAGGTATGATCCCCCTGTTTGAGAACATTAAGCATGCTATAAAAATAAATATCTAATTTCTAATAGCAAAACAAAAGTTACGGTATACTGTAGCTATAAACTTGTTAAAGCCCGGCTTATTAGGATTTTTTTTTTCATATATGTTTTAGAACTGATTTTCTAAGACACGAACAGTATATGAAATTTAATACGAAAAACTCGAAAGCGCTTAATGAGATTTTTGGAATATTTGAAAACTGGAGGGAAAAGGTTAAAAAAAGGGTGATTACAACATATAAAACAATCTTCTGGAGCCTGAATTTAAGCAACTTAATTTATTGCTATTAGTTTGGTACAATTTAATTCATTCTACAATCACACATATTTTTCTATTCTAACAGGCACTTACTTTCTCAATCCGCTTGAATGCGAGCTTGTAATGTACTTCAATCCATGAAGTG
>NW_022689961.1:0-884 GCF_011630105.1 Anneissia japonica | reverse complement strand
TGTGTGATCTTTGGATGGGCCAGTTCCTGATGTATACGTTTTTCCGCTACTCCAAACCCAATCCGTGTCGTCTGAAGAATCTTGCTGATAACCACATATGTTGTAATCATCAAAATTGCATGACATACCAATACGAAACGTTGTATTTTCAGCTATGTTCATAAATAAGACGTCTTATATAAATCAAGTAATGAAATGCAATTTTATTTGTTTTATTAATAATCTCATAGATTTAGTATGTAACATAAACATAATTTAGTTTACTCACGCTCGGTACATTCAGTATTTGTAACGTTGACGTCATCTATTGATATGCCATTTGAAGTTGACTCTTGGTGTCCTTTGAACGCCACCTAAAAATGAAAGAATCATATATATATATATATATATGTATATATATATATATATATTTACTTAGGTATTGTATAATATAAAAATTATATATATATATATATATATAAAATTAAAAAATTAAAACGGAAAAGTATAGAAAATCCGATCAGAATGACAAAATAAACATTTGTTTAGTTTGTCATTCTGATCGGATTTTCTCTGCTGTTCCGTTTTAATTTTGTATTGTTTTGCACTATGTGGCCGTTTGCTGAAATGCCAATTTCTATCATCAGTGTGATGCTAGGGCGTTAGGTTCACGTTATTTATAACTACATTCACCGTGTGTGTAAATTTCATTACGCTTATCCTAACAGCTGACAAAACAGAGTATTTAAAACTTTAGAAAGCTAAATAGAAAGTTTTTTCAATTTTGTTGAAAAATTTGAGAGTCCCTGTCACGGACCTAATGTTCACGGACTCGTGTCGATAAATGTCGGCAGAATTCGCCAATATACACGGAATTACATCAGGCACAAACAAATCTCTGAACG
>NW_022689960.1:0-507 GCF_011630105.1 Anneissia japonica | reverse complement strand
GATGACACGGTTCTATTTATCAATGATGAAATCAGTATACAAAAAAGCTTACATAAAATTGTGGATTTCGAAAAAGTTTCTGGACTAAAACTAAATAAAGAAAAAACAAATGCTATGTGGTCAGGACAATGGAAAAAAAGAACTGATAGGCCATACGATATCAAATGGGTATCAGATGCATTCAGAATCCTCGGAATATATGTTGGTCATGACCATGACTTGTGTTTTAATAAAAATTGGCTTGAAAAAATTGAATCTCTAAAAAATATACTAGATACATGGCGAAAAAGAAATTTAACGATTTTTGGAAAAATTTTAATTCTAAAAACACTTGGATTGTCTAAATTAATGTACAATGCAAGTATTATTGAAACACCTGAAAGAGTCATCAAAGAAGTTGATCGCATTGTTTTTGACTTCATATGGGATAAAAAAAAAAAGGAAAAATAAAAAGATTAACTCTCATTAATTCCTATGAGTGCGGTGGTATTAGGGCCCCTGATTTTA
>NW_022689959.1:0-675 GCF_011630105.1 Anneissia japonica | reverse complement strand
TCTCACTGTTATGAATATTTATAAGGTTACAGTTAATTAACTACCATTTCTCACTACACGCCACAATGACTATTATGATGTATGATCATATCCGTTTCTCTCTGACCTTATTGGAAATGGCAAACAAAAAAATAACATACTGTTATATAATGATAATGTATTATGATTTCTAGGAAGTGCAGTATATATTACAGTATTAATGTTTAAGGAATGGTATGTTTTATGAGTCATTGAATTCCAAAGATATCAGGTTGAGATGTGTTTTCTATCACATTTCAAATATTATAATAACAACTATTGTATAAAATAGCTATTGTTTTTTATATGGATTTTATTCTTGTTAATTCATACGCAATTCAGCCTTAGTCGCTGCTATGTATATTTTTGATGTTGAATTTTTAATAAAATATACCTCAAATTATAAGGTTCGTAACTTGACTGTAGATTTATTTCTCTGCATAAATGTGGAAGTTACCTGATTTAGATTGAGCATTAAAAATAGTTACTAGTATGTCCGTAGCATTAAACGGCAGTAAATAGCGGTTGTATTATATTGTGGCATACATTTGCTGAAGGTTTTAATAAAATGTTTAAATTTTTTTTATCAGCGGTAGTTATATCAGAACTATTAGTAGTTGTAGGTGGAGCTCAAGAACTTAATTGCCAACTGAACAA